>NW_024044237.1:7911181-8058497 GCF_014851395.1 Micropterus salmoides
AGAACCCATAGCCTAAAGTCAACAGGAAGTCGGCCATTTGAATTTTATGGCCATTTTTGGATGATTACACACTTGTACTTTAACGAACTCCTCCTGGATTAGTCGGATCGACGTCAAATTTCTGCTGTGCCTTCTAAAGGCATTGACGATGAAAAAGTTGTGCTATTTGCGCGTTTTCGTCAATGGGCGTGTCCGTGGCGTCGATGATTCGCAATGAAACAGGAAGTTGTTGTAACTTCAGTGTACATGCTCACATCTGGACCAAACTGTACATGTAGGATGAGAGTCCCCTGAAAACATGTACATGCCGCATTCACACAAGATAGCGCCACCTGCTGGCAACAGAAGTGACCTTTAACGAAGCAGCCCCGCCGCACGTTTCACCTACGTGCACGAATTTTCTGTGGTACGTGATCTTGTCCAGACGCACAAAAAAGCTCTTGGAGCCATAGCCTAAACCAACAGGAAGTCGGCCATTTTGAATTTTACGTCAATTTGGATGATTTACACATTCGTACTTAACGAACTCCTCCTAGGGATTTAGTCCGACCGACCTCAAATTTGTGCTGTGCCTTCTAAAGGCATTGAAGATGAAAAGTTGTGCTATTTGCAAGTTTTCGTCAATGGGCGTGTCCGTGGGGGCGTCAAAGATCACTCTTCGCCATGACACGGAAGTTGTCGTAACTTCAGTGTACATGCTCACATCTGGACCAAACTGTCATGTAGGATGAGAGTCCCGCCCTGAACACATGTACATGCTGACATTCACCCACAGTCATAGCGCACCTGCTGGCAACAGGAAGTGACTTTTAACGAAGCAGCCCCGCCGCACGTTTCACCTACGTGCACGAATTTTCTGTGGTACGTGTATCTTGTCCAGACGCACAAAAAAGTCTCTTGGAGCCATAGCCTAAACCCAACAGGAAGTCGGCCATTTTGAATTTTACGTCAAATTTTGGATGATTTACACACTTCGTACTTAACGAACTCCTCCTAGGGATTTAGTCCGCCGACCTCAAATTTGTGCTGTGCCTTCTAAAGGCATTGAAGATGAAAAGTTGTGCTATTTGCAAGTTTTCGTCAATGGGCGTGTCCGTGGCGTGGCGTCAAAGATCAACTCTTCGCCATGACACGGAAGTTGTCGTAACTTCAGTGTACATGCTCACATCTGGACCAAACTGTACATGTAGGATGAGAGTCCCGCCCTGAACACATGTACATGCTGACATTCAGACAGTCATAGCGCCACCTGCTGGCAACAGGAAGTGACTTTAACGAAGCAGCCCCGCCGCACGTTTACCTACGTGCACGAATTTTCTGTGGTACGTGTATCTTGTCCAGACGCACAAAAAAGCCTCTTGGAGCGATGCCTAAAATCAACAGGAAGTCGGCCATTTTGAATTTACGTCAAATTTTGGATGATTTACACACTTCGTACTTTAACGAACTCCTCCTAGGGATTTAGTCCGACCGACTTCAAATTTGGCGCTGTGCCTTCTAAAGGCATTGAAGATGAAAAGTTGTGCTATTTGCGAGTTTTCGTCAATGGGTGTGTCCGTGGCGTGGCGTCAGAGATCAAGTCTTCGCCATGACACAGGAAGGAAGTTGTTGTAACTTCAGTGTACATGCTCACATCTGAACCAAACTTTACGTGCTTGATAACTCTCCCACCCGTATGGAGGACCGATCCTGACACAGTCAGAAATAAATACAGAAATAAATAAATGCTCAATAAATAAATAAGCATCCAATTAAATACACAAAAAATAAAGTAAATAAATAATGTAGGTAGTAATTAAATTATACAAGGAGACAAATGTATATATTTAATTAGTGCCTTTACTTACACCTTTGTTATAATTACCTTATTTGTTTATTCAACTTATTTATTACTAATTTTTTAATGTATTTATTTATGTGTGTGTTTTAATATTTTGTCTGTTTATTTTCCTTTGTATTTATTTACCTTATTTATTTTCACCCATGGTATTTATTTCTGCCTGTCTTTTTTAAATTTTGTATGCATTTCTGCCTCATTATGCAAATGAGGAGGGGCTGTGTCTCAAGGGGTCATCTTCTCTGCTATGGTGGACCAGTCAGACAGGAGAGCTCCTACTCTGCCTGCAGACATCAACGATCTTGCCCCTCACACAGTCAGATGGCTCCTTCAGTGCGCTGAGGTTTAACAACTCTGAAGACATACTCAGCATGTCTTCCTTCTTTCTTTCACGTAGACGCTCCGACAGACAGTGCTTCAGTTTGCTGCATGCATGGACCAGAACTGCGGTACAGCACACAGTAACGATGAAATGTGTGCTGTTCTCACATTCTCCTCTGTATGTACACATAAACAACAAGGCAGGGAAATATAAAAGGAATTTATTTATTGTTTGGGTACATTATTGTTCAGTGGTACATGCTCACATCTGAAACCAAACTTTACGTGCTTGATAACTCCACCCCCAGACATCTACACGCCAAACCGATTTATATTCATAGCGGCAAGTGCTATGTAGCTCCACATAGGGGACACAGGAAGTGACATATAACCTTCATGCGGCGATAAACCGCGTAGCAAATCACAGCCGCACCGGCAGAGCTCCAGAATATGCAACTCGGCCGGCTCACACGCGGACGCGTTATAAGTGCGAGGGCCGCCCAACGCTGCTTGCAGCTTTAATTTTATTTTTTTTTTTTTTTTTTTTTTTTTTCTGCAAAGTAGGCCAAATGACATGGCCTAAATACTCGAAAACTCACCAAAATTTGCAAACATGTCAGAACCGGTGAAAAATTTCGTATTCTACAAGTTTCGCACATGGGCGTGGCAAAATGACTCGCTAGCGCACCTGAAAATTGGAAATGATAGCCCCTCGTTCACGTTCAACCTACATGTACGAAATTTCTGGGGACATGTATCGTATCAAGACGCACAAAAAAGCCTCAAGAACCCATAGCCTAAAGTCAACAGGAAGTCGGCCATTTTGAATTTTATGGCCATTTTGGATGATTTACACACTTCGTACTTTAACGAACTCCTCCTAGGGATTTAGTCGGATCGACGTCAAATTTCTGCTGTGCCTTCTAAAGGCATTGACGATGAAAAGTTGTGCTATTTGCGGTTTTCGTCAATGGGCGTGTCCGTGGCGTCGATGATTCGCAATGAAACAGGAAGTTGTTGTAACTTCAGTGTACATGCTCACATCTGGACCAAACTGTACATGTAGGATGAGAGTCCCGCCTGAACACATGTACATGCCGACATTCACCCACAGTCATAGCGCCACCTGCTGGCAACAGAAAGTGACCTTTAACGAAGCAGCCCCGCCGCCGTTTCACCTACGTGCACGAATTTTCTGTGGTACGTGTATCTTGGAGACGCACAAAAAAGCCTCTTGGAGCATAGCCTAAATCAACAGGAAGTCGGCCATTTTGAATTTTACGTCAAATTTTGGATGATTTACACACTTCGTACTTTAAAACTCCTCCTAGGGATTTAGTCCGACCGACCTCAAATTTGTGCTGTGCCTTCTAAAGGCATTGAAGATGAAAAGTTGTGCTATTTGCAAGTTTTCGTCAATGGGCGTGTCCGTGGCGTGGCGTCAAAGATCACTCTTCGCCATGACACGGAAGTTGTCGTAACTTCAGTGTACATGCTCACATCTGGACCAAACTGTACATGTAGGATGAGAGTCCCGCCCTGAACACATGTACATGCTGACATTCACAGACAGTCATAGCGCCACCTGCTGGCAACAGGAAGTGACTTTTAACGAAGCAGCCCCCGCCGCACGTTTTACCTACGTGCACGAATTTTCTGTGGTACGTGTATCTTGTCCAGACGCACAAAAAGCCTCTTGGAGCGAGCCCTAAAATCAACAGGAAGTCGGCCATTTTGAATTTTACGTCAAATTTTGGATGATTTACACACTTCGTACTTTAACGAACTCCTCCTAGGGATTTAGTCGACCGACCTCAAATTGTGCTGTGCCTTCTAAAGGCATTGAAGATGAAAAGTTGCTATTTGCAAGTTTTCGTCAATGGGGTGTCCGTGCGTGGCGTCAAGATCACTCTTCGCCATGACACGGAAGTTGTCGTAACTTCAGTGTACATGCTCACATCTGGACCAAACTGTACATGTAGATGAGAGTCCCGCCCTGAACACATGTACATGCTGACATTCACAGACAGTCATAGCGCCACCTGCTGGCAACAGGAAGTGACTTTTAACGAAGCAGCCCCCGCCGCACGTTTACCTACGTGCACGAATTTTCTGTGGTACGTGTATCTTGTCCAGACGCACAAAAAAGCCTCTTGGAGCGATGCCCTAAAATCAACAGGAAGTCGGCCATTTGAATTTTACGTCAAATTTTGGATGATTTACACACTTCGTACTTTAACGAACTCCTCTAGGGATTTAGTCCGACCGACTTCAAATTTGTGCTGTGCCTTCTAAAGGCATTGAAGATGAAAAGTTGTGCTATTTGCGAGTTTTCGTCAATGGGTGTGTCCGTGGCGTGGCGTCAGAGATCAAGTCTTCGCCATGACACAGGAAGTTGTTGTAACTTCAGTGTACATGCTCACATCTGAACCAAACTTTACGTGCTTGATAACTCTCCCACCCCGCTATGGAGGACCGATCCTGACACAGTCAGAAATAAATACAGAATAAATAAATGCTCAATAAATAAATAAGCATCCAATTAAATACACAAAAAATAAGTAAATAAAAAATGTAGGTAGTAATTAAATTATACAAGGAGACATAAATGTATATTTTAATTAGTGCCTTTACTTATTCACCTTGTTATAATTACCTTATTTGTTTATTCAACTTTATTTATTACTAATTTTTTAATGTATTTATTTATGTGTGTGTTTTAATATTTTGTCTGTTTTATTCTTCCTTTGTATTTATTTACCTTATTTATTTCACCCATGGTATTTATTTCTGCCTGTCTTAAATTTTGTATGCATTTCTGCCTCATTATGCAAATGAGGAGGGGCTGTGTCTCAAGGGGTCATCTTCTCTGCTATTGGTGGACCAGTCAGACAGGAGAGCTCCTACTCTGCCTGCAGACATCAACGATCTTGCCCTCACACAGTCAGATGGCTTCCTTCAGTGCGCTGAGGTGTTTAACAACTCTGAAGACAATACTACCAGCAATGTCTTCCTTCTCTTTTCACGTAGACGCACCGACAGACAGTGCTTTCAGTTTGCTGCATGCATGGACACAGAACTGCGGTATAGGGAGAAGCACACGGTCATGGCTGCAGCTAAATCTGGAGTGCACTCGTATTCAATTCTGTATGGTAAATTCAGTTTTAACGGAGCAGAGCGAGCTGACAGGCAGAGTTAGAGACTTTTTCTGTGTTCTCTCTTTACAAAGACGCATGTTGCAGTCAGAGCTTCTCTGAGATGCGAGCACGACATACAACACAATTTATCAAATTACACAACGGATATACAGTATGAAAATAAGATTGATTGGATTATACTCACAGGAAGTATAAAACCCTTACATGGGTCTATTAAAAGTAAAGTAACACAAAATGTCAGGGAAATTACTTTACTTAGATTTAAGTACTGCAGTTGTACATTTGAAATACCTTCCTACCTTTCTGATAGGAAGCCTTCTTGAGGTGGTATAAAACATTTCTTCTTATATTCTGATTTGAGTTGTGGACAACTATGACCACATGAATTAAAAAAATTAAACATTTCACTGCCCAAGTCAGCTATAACACAAGTCTTGTTCATCAGACTACATGCTGTACAGTATTTGTGGACAGATTTGTCCCAGGATTCTTATGCATTTCTTCTTCTTCGTTGCATGATTTAGAATAATAAGGTGAGAAATGGGTCTCTGAGTTCATCCTGCACTGCAGCAGCTAATAAAGTCCATTTAATCCCAAAAACGCTTTTCTTTTAGGCAGGCTGGAGCAGAAAACAACTCACCTTTCTCAAGTTGTACAGTAATGTCACATGTGTATGAAGGTGGATCAAACAAGCTAATCTTAAATGTCAAAGTAGAGAGGAGCCTAGTAGGCCTATTTATTTTCATTCATTACACAATATGAATAAGCTATGCAGACAGTTGTAAAGAAAGAACATCTTTTTCTTCTGTTCTCTACTTGTTATAGTTACACAGTATTAGGGGTGTGGGCTGTATTAAAAGTATCCACTGTTCTCCCATGCTCTAACACACAGTAACGATGAAATGTGTTGTTCTCACATTCTTCCTCTGTATGTACACATAAACAACAAGGCAAGGAATTTATTTTATTGTTTGGGTACATTATTGTTCAGTGTACATGTCACATTGAAACAAACTTTACGTGCTTGATAACTCTCCCACCCGCAGACATCTACACCAATACCGATTTATATTCATAGCGGCAAGTGCTATGTAGCTCCACATAGGGGACACAGGAAGTGACATATAGACATTCATGCGGCGTCGGAACGCGTAGGAAATTCACAGCCGCACCGGCAGAGCTCCAGAATGTGCAACTCGGCCGGCTCACGCGGACGCGCTACAAGTGAGAGGGCCCCCAACGCTGCTTGCAGCTTTAATTAGGGCCCGAGCCGACAGGCGAGGCTATGAATTGCGCTATTATGCGATTATATGCTTATATTTTTTTTTTTTTTTTTTTTTTTCTGCAAAGTAGGCCCAAATGACATGGCCTAAACATACTCGAAAACTCACCAAAATTTGCAAACATGTCAGAACCGGTGAAAAATTCGTATTCTACAAGTTTCGCACATGGGCGTGGCAAAATGACTCGCTAGCGCCACCTGAAAATTGGAAATGATTAGCCCCTCGTTCACGTTCAACCTACATGTACGAAATTTTCTGGGGACATGTATCGTATCAAGACGCAAAAAAAGCCTCAAGAACCCATAGCCTAAAGTCAACAGGAAGTCGGCCATTTTGAATTTTATGGCCATTTTGGATGATTTACACACTTCGTACTTTAACGAACTCTCCTAGGGATTTAGTCGGATCGACTCAAATTTCTGCTGTGCCTTCTAAAGGCATTGACGATGAAAAGTTGTGCTATTTGCGAGTTTTCGTCAATGGGCGTGTCCGTGGCGTCGATGATTCGCAATGAAACAGGAAGTTGTTGTAACTTCAGTGTACATGCTCACATCTGGACCAAACTGTACATGTAGGATGAGAGTCCCGCCCTGAACACATGTACATGCGACATTCACCCACAGTCATAGCGCCACCTGCTGGCAACAGAAGTGACCTTTAACGAAGCAGCCCCCGCCGCACGTTTCACCTACGTGCACGAATTTTCTGTGGTACGTGTATTGTCCAGACGCACAAAAAAGCCTCTTGGAGCCATGCCTAAAATCAACAGGAAGTCGGCCATTTTGAATTTTACGTCAAATTTTGGATGATTTACACACTTCGTACTTTAACGAACTCCTCCTAGGGATTTAGTCCGACCGACCTCAAATTTGTGCTGTGCCTTCTAAAGGCATTGAAGATGAAAAGTTGTGCTATTTGCAAGTTTTCGTCAATGGGCGTGTCCGTGGCGTGGCGTCAAAGATCAGCTCTTCGCCATGACACGGAAGTTGTCGTAACTTCAGTGTACATGCTCACATCTGGACCAAACTGTACATGTAGGATGAGAGTCCCGCCCTGAACACATGTACATGCTGACATTCAGACAGTCATAGCGCCACCTGCTGGCAACAGGAAGTGACTTTTAACGAAGCAGCCCGCCGCACGTTTCACCTACGTGCACGAATTTTCTGTGGTACGTGTATCTTGTCCAGACGCACAAAAAAGCCTCTTGGAGCGATGCCTAAATCAACAGGAAGTCGGCCATTTTGAATTTTACGTCAAATTTTGGATGATTTACACACTTCGTACTTTAACGAACTCCTCCTAGGGATTTAGTCCGACCGACTTCAAATTTGTGCTGTGCCTTCTAAAGGCATTGAAGATGAAAAGTTGTGCTATTTGCGAGTTTTCGTCAATGGGTGTGTCCGTGGCGTGGCGTCAGAGATCAAGTCTTCGCCATGACACAGGAAGTTGTTGTAACTTCAGTGTACATGCTCACATCTGAACCAAACTTTACGTGCTTGATAACTCTCCCACCCCCTATGGAGGACCGATCCTGACACAGTCAGAAATAAATACAGAAATAAATAAATGCTCAATAATAAATAAGCATCCAATTAAATACACAAAAAAATAAAGTAATAAATAAATGTAGGTAGTAATTAAATTATACAAGGAGACATAAATGTATATATTTAATTAGTGCCTTTACTTATTCACCTTTGTTATATTATTATTTATTTGTTTATTCAACTTATTTATTACTAATTTTTTAATGTATTTATTTATGTGTGTGTTTTAATATTTTTGTCTGTTTTATTCTTCCTTTGTATTTATTTACCTTATTTATTTTCACCCATGGTATTTATTTCTGCCTGTCTTTTTTAAATGCATTTCTGCCTCATTATGCAAATGAGGAGGGGCTGTGTCTCAAGGGGTCATCTTCTCTGCTATTGGTGGACCAGTCAGACAGGAGAGCTCCTACTCTGCCTGCAGACATCAACGATCTTGCCCTCACACAGTCAGATGGCTTCCTTCAGTGCGCTGAGGTGTTTAACAACTCTGAAGACAATACTACCAGCAATGTCTTCCTTCTCTTTTCACGTAGACGCTCCGACAGACAGTGCTTTCAGTTTGCTGCATGCATGGACACAGAACTGCGGTATAGGGAGAAGCACACGGTCAGCTGGCTGCAGCTAAATCTGGAGTGCACTCGTATTCAATTCTGTATGGTAAATTCAGTTTTAACGGAGCAGAGCGAGCTGACAGGCAGAGTTAGAGACTTTTTCTGTCCGTTTCTCTCTTTACAAAGACGCATGTTGCAGTCAGAGTCTCTGAGATGACATACAACACAATTTATCAAATTACACAACGGATATACAGTATGAAAATAAGATTGATTGGATTATACTCACAGGAAGTATAAAACCTGTTACATGGTCTATTAAAAGTAAAGTAACACAAAAATGTCAGGGAAATTACTTTACTTAGATTTAAGTACTGCAGTTGTACATTTGAAATACCTTCCTACCTTTCTGATAGGAAGCCTTCTTGAGGTGGTATAAAACATTTCTTCTTATATTCTGATTTGAGTTGTGGACAACTATGACCACATGAATTAAAAAAAAACATTTCACTGCCCAAGTCAGCTATAACACAAGTCTTGTTCATCAGACTACATGCTGTACAGTATTTGTGGACAGATTTTGTCCCAGGATTTCTTATGCATTTCTTCTTCCGTTGCATGTTAGAATAATAAGGTGAGAAATGGGTCTATTCTGAGTTCATCCTGCACTGCAGCAGCTAATAAAGTCCATTTAATCCCAAAACGCTTTTCTTTTAGGCAGGCTGGAGCAGAAAACAACTCACCTTTCTCAAGTTGTACAGTAATGTCACATGTGTATGAAGGTGGATCAAACAAGCTAATCTTAAATGTCAAAGTAGAGAGGAGCCTAGTAGGCCTATTTATTTTCATTCATTACACAATATGAATAAGCTATGCAGACAGTTGTAAAGAAAGAACATCTTTTTCTTCTGTTCTCTACTTGTTATAGTTACACAGTATTAGGGGTGTGGGCTGTATTAAAAGTATCCACTGTTCTCCCATGCTCTAACACACAGTAACGATGAAATGTGTGCTGTTCTCACATTCTTCCTCTGTATGTACACATAAACAACAAGGCAGGGAAATATAAAAGGAATTTATTTTATTGTTTGGGTACATTATTGTTCAGTGTACATGTCACATCTGAAACAAACTTTACGTGCTTGATAACTCTCCCACCCCGCAGACATCTACACGTCAATACCGATTTATATTCATAGCGGCAAGTGCTATGTAGCTCCACATAGGGGACACAGGAACGAAGTGACATATAACATTCATGCGGCGTCGGAACCGCGTAGGAAATTCACAGCCGCACCGGCAGAGCTCCAGAATGTGCAACTCGGCCGGCTCACGCGCGGACGCGCTTACAAGTGCGAGGGCCCGCCCAACGCTGCTTGCAGCTTTAATTTTTTTTTTTTTTTTTTTTTTTTTTTTCTGCAAAGTAGGCCCAAATGACATGGCCTAAACATACTCGAAAACTCACCAAAATTTGCAAACATGTCAGAACCGGTGAAAAATTTCGTATTCTACAAGTTTCGCACATGGGCGTGCAAAATGACTCGCTAGCGCCACCTAGAAAATTGGAAATGATTAGCCCCTCGTTCACGTTCAACCTACATGTACGAAATTTTCTGGGGACATGTATCGTATCAAGACGCACAAAAAAGCCTCAAGAACCCATAGCCTAAAGTCAACAGGAAGTCGGCCATTTTGAATTTTACGGCCATTTTTGGATGATTTACACACTTCGTACTTTAACGAACTCCTCCTAGGGATTTAGTCGGATCGACGTCAAATTTCTGCTGTGCCTTCTAAAGGCATTGACGATGAAAAGTTGTGCTATTTGGCGTTTTCGTCAATGGGCGTGTCCGTGGCGTCGATGATTCGCAATGAAACAGGAAGTTGTTGTAACTTCAGTGTACATGCTCACATCTGGACCAAACTGTACATGTAGGATGAGAGTCCCGCCCTGAACACATGTACATGCCGACATTCACCCACAGTCATAGCGCCACCTGCTGGCAACAGAAAGTGACCTTTAACGAAGCAGCCCCCGCCGCACGTTTCACCTACGTGCACGAATTTTCTGTGGTACGTGTATCTTGTCCAGACGCACAAAAAGCTCTTGGAGCCATAGCCTAAACCAACAGGAAGTCGGCCATTTGAATTTTACGTCAAATTTTGGATGATTTACACACTTCGTACTTTAACGAACTCCTCCTAGGGATTTAGTCCGACCGACCTCAAATTTGTGCTGTGCCTTCTAAAGGCATTGAAGATGAAAAGTTGTGCTATTTGCAAGTTTTCGTCAATGGGCGTGTCCGTGGCGTGGCGTCAAAGATCACTCTTCGCCATGACACGGAAGTTGTCGTAACTTCAGTGTACATGCTCACATCTGGACCAAACTGTACATGTAGGATGAGAGTCCCGCCCTGAAACATGTACATGCTGACATTCACCCACAGTCATAGCGCCACCTGCTGGCAACAGGAAGTGACTTTTAACGAAGCAGCCCCGCCGCACGTTTACCTACGTGCACGAATTTTCTGTGGTACGTGTATCTTGTCCAGACGCACAAAAAAGTCTCTTGGAGCCATAGCCTAAAACCAACAGGAAGTCGGCCATTTTGAATTTTACGTCAAATTTTGGATGATTTACACACTTCGTACTTTAACGAACTCCTCCTAGGGATTTAGTCCGACCGACTTCAAATTTGTGCTGTGCCTTCTAAAGGCATTGAAGATGAAAAGTTGTGCTATTTGCGAGTTTTCGTCAATGGGGTGGTCCGTGGCGTGGCGTCAGAGATCAAGTCTTCGCCATGACACAGGAAGTTGTTGTAACTTCAGTGTACATGCTCACATCTGAACCAAACTTTACGTGCTTGATAACTCTCCACCCCGTATGGAGGACCGATCCTGACACAGTCAGAAATAAATACAGAAATAAATAAATGCTCAATAAATAAATAAGCATCCAATTAAATACACAAAAAAATAAAGTAAATAAATAAATGTAGGTAGTAATTAAATTATACAAGGAGACATAAATGTATATATTTTAATTAGTGCCTTTACTTATTCACCTTTGTTATAATTACCTTATTTGTTTATTCAACTTTATTTATTACAAATTTTTTAATGTATTTATTTATGTGTGTGTTTTAATTTTTTGTCTGTTTATTCTTCCTTTGTATTTATTTACCTTATTATTTTCACCCATGGTATTTATTTCTGCCTGTCTTTTTTAAATTTTTGTATGCATTTCTGCCTCATTATGCAAATGAGGAGGGGCTGTGTCTCAAGGGGTCATCTTCTCTGCTATGGTGGACCAGTCAGACAGGAGAGCTCCTACTCTGCCTGCAGACATCAACGATCTTGCCCCTCACACAGTCAGATGGCTTCCTTCAGTGCGCTGAGGTGTTTAACAACTCTGAAGACAATACTACCAGCAATGTCTTCCTTCTCTTTTACGTAGACGCCGACAGACGGTGCTTTCAGTTTGCTGCATGCATGGACACAGAACTGCGGTACAGCACACAGTAACGATGAAATGTGGGTTCTCACATTCCTCTGTATGTACACATAAACAACAAGGCAGGGAAATATAAAAGGAATTATTTATTGTTTGGGTACATTATTGTTCAGTGTACATGCTACATCTGAAACAAACTTTACGTGCTTGATAACTCTCCACCCGCAGACATCTACACGCCAACACCGATTTATATTCATAGCGGCAAGTGCTATGTAGCTCCACATAGGGGACACAGGAAGTGACATATAACACCTTCATGCGGCGTCATAACCGCGTAGCAAATTCACAGCCGCACCGGCAGAGCTCAGAATATGCAACTCGGCCGGCTCACACGCGGACGCGCTTATAAGTGCGAGGGCCCGCCCAACGCTGCTTGCAGCTTAATTTTTTTTTTTTTTTTTTTTTTTTTTTTTTTCTGCAAAGTAGGCCCAAATGACATGGCCTAAACATACTCGAAAACTCACCAAAATTTGCAAACATGTCAGAACCGGTGAAAAATTTCGTATTCTACAAGTTTCGCACATGGGCGTGGCAAAATGACTCGCTAGCGCCACCTAGAAAATTGGAAATGATTAGCCCCTCGTTCACGTTCAACCTACATGTACGAAATTTTCTGGGGACATGTATCGTATCAAGACGCACAAAAAAGCCTCAAGAACCCATAGCCTAAAGTCAACAGGAAGTCGGCCATTTTGAATTTTATGGCCATTTTGGATGATTTACACACTTCGTACTTTAACGAACTCCTCCTAGGGATTTAGTCGGATCGACGTCAAATTTCTGCTGTGCCTTCTAAAGGCATTGACGATGAAAAGTTGTGCTATTTGCGCGTTTTCGTCAATGGGCGTGTCCGTGGCGTCGATGATTCGCAATGAAACAGGAAGTTGTTGTAACTTCAGTGTACATGCTCACATCGGACCAAACTGTACATGTAGGATGAGAGTCCCGCCCTGAACACATGTACATGCCGACATTCACCCACAGTCATAGCGCCACCTGCTGGCAACAGAAAGTGACCTTTAACGAAGCAGCCCCCGCCGCACGTTTCACCTACGTGCACGAATTTTCTGTGGTACGTGTATCTTGTCCAGACGCACAAAAAAGCCTCTTGGAGCCATAGCCTAAACCAACAGGAAGTCGGCCATTTTGAATTTTACGTCAAATTTTGGATGATTTACACACTTCGTACTTTAACGAACTCCTCCTAGGGATTTAGTCCGACCGACCTCAAATTTGTGCTGTGCCTTCTAAAGGCATTGAAGATGAAAAGTTGTGCTATTTGCAAGTTTTCGTCAATGGGCGTGTCCGTGGCGTGGCGTCAAAGATCAGCTCTTCGCCATGACACGGAAGTTGTCGTAACTTCAGTGTACATGCTCACATCTGGACCAAACTGTACATGTAGGATGAGAGTCCCGCCCTGAACACATGTACATGCTGACATTCACACAGTCATAGCGCCACCTGCTGGCAACAGGAAGTGACTTTAACGAAGCAGCCCCCGCCGCACGTTTTACCTACGTGCACGAATTTTCTGTGGTACGTGTTGTCCAGACGCACAAAAAAGCCTCTTGGAGCGATGCCTAAAATCAACAGGAAGTCGGCCATTTTGAATTTTACGTCAAATTTTGGATGATTTACACACTTCGTACTTTAACGAACTCCTCCTAGGGATTTAGTCCGACCGACCTCAAATTTGTGCTGTGCCTTCTAAAGGCATTGAAGATGAAAAGTTGTGCTATTTGCAAGTTTTCGTCAATGGGCGTGTCCGTGGCGTGGCGTCAAAGATCAGCTCTTCGCCATGACACGGAAGTTGTCGTAACTTCAGTGTACATGCTCACATCTGGACCAAACTGTACATGTAGGATGAGAGTCCCGCCCTGAACACATGTACATGCTGACATTCACAGACAGTCATAGCGCCACCTGCTGGCAACAGGAAGTGACTTTAACGAAGCAGCCCCCGCCGCACGTTTACCTACGTGCACGAATTTTCTGTGGTACGTGTATCTTGTCCAGACGCACAAAAAAGCCTCTTGGAGCGATGCCCTAAAATCAACAGGAAGTCGGCCATTTTGAATTTTACGTCAAATTTTGGATGATTTACACACTTCGTACTTTAACGAACTCCTCCTAGGGATTTAGTCCGACCGACCTCAAATTTGTGCTGTGCCTTCTAAAGGCATTGAAGATGAAAAGTTGTGCTATTTGCAAGTTTTCGTCAATGGGCGTGTCCGTGGCGTGGCGTCAAAGATCAGCTCTTCGCCATGACACGGAAGTTGTCGTAACTTCAGTGTACATGCTCACATCTGGACCAAACTGTACATGTAGGATGAGAGTCCCGCCCTGAACACATGTACATGCTGACATTCACAGACAGTCATAGCGCCACCTGCTGGCAACAGGAAGTGACTTTTAACGAAGCAGCCCCCGCCGCACGTTTACCTACGTGCACGAATTTTCTGTGGTACGTGTATCTTGTCCAGACGCACAAAAAAGCCTCTTGGAGCGATGCCCTAAAATCAACAGGAAGTCGGCCATTTTGAATTTTACGTCAAATTTTGGATGATTACACACTTCGTACTTTAACGAACTCCTCCTAGGGATTTAGTCCGACCGACTTCAAATTTGTGCTGTGCCTTCTAAAGGCATTGAAGATGAAAAGTTGTGCTATTTGCGAGTTTTCGTCAATGGGTGTGTCCGTGGCGTGGCGTCAGAGATCAAGTCTTCGCCATGACACAGGAAGTTGTTGTAACTTCAGTGTACATGCTCACATCTGAACCAAACTTTACGTGCTTGATAACTCTCCCACCCCGCTATGGAGGACCGATCCTGACACAGTCAGAAATAAATACAGAAATAAATAAATGCTCAATAAATAAATAAGCATCCAATTAAATACACAAAAAAATAAGTAAATAAATAAATGTAGGTAGTAATTAAATTATACAAGGAGACATAAATGTTATATTTTAATTAGTGCCTTTACTTATTCACCTTTGTTATAATTACCTTATTTGTTTATTCAACTTTATTTATTACTAATTTTTTTAATGTATTTATTTGTGTGTGTTTTAATATTTTTGTCTGTTTTATTCTTCCTTTGTATTTATTTACCTTATTTATTTTCACCCATGGTATTTATTTCTGCCTGTCTTAAATTTTGTATGCATTTCTGCCTCATTATGCAAATGAGGAGGGGCTGTGTCTCAAGGGGTCATCTTCTCTGCTATTGGTGGACCAGTCAGACAGGAGAGCTCCTACTCTGCCTGCAGACATCAACGATCTTGCCCCTCAACAGTCAGATGGCTTCCTTCAGTGCGCTGAGGTGTTTAACAACTCTGAAGACAATACTACCAGCAATGTCTTCCTTCTCTTTTCACGTAGAAGCACCGACAGACAGTGCTTTCAGTTTGCTGCATGCATGGACACAGAACTGCGGTATAGGGAGAAGCACACGGTCAGCTGGCTGCAGCTAAATCTGGAGTGCACTCGTATTCAATTCTGTATGGTAAATTCAGTTTTAACGGAGCAGAGCGAGCTGACAGGCAGAGTTAGAGACTTTTTCTGTCTGTTTCTCTCTTACAAAGACGCATGTTGCAGTCAGAGTCTTCTCTGAGATGCAGCACGACATACAACACAATTTATCAAATTACACAACGGATATACAGTATGAAAATAAGATTGATTGGATTATACTCACAGGAAGTATAAAACCTCTTACATGGTCTATTAAAAGTAAAGTAACACAAAATGTCAGGGAAATTACTTTACTTAGATTTAAGTACTGCAGTTGTACATTTGAAATACCTTCCTACCTTTCTGATAGGAAGCCTTCTTGAGGTGGTATAAAACATTTCTTCTTATATTCTGATTTGAGTTGTGGACAACTATGACCACATGAATTAAAAAAAATTTCACTGCCCAAGTCAGCTATAACACAAGTCTTGTTCATCAGACTACATGCTGTACAGTATTTGTGGACAGATTTTGTCCCAGGATTTCTTATGCATTTCTTCTTCTTCGTTGCATGATTTAGAATAATAAGGTGAGAAATGGGTCTATTCTGAGTTCATCCTGCACTGCAGCAGCTAATAAAGTCCATTTAATCCCAAAACGCTTTTCTTTTAGGCAGGCTGGAGCAGAAACAACTCACCTTTCTCAAGTTGTACAGTAATGTCACATGTGTATGAAGGTGGATCAAACAAGCTAATCTTAAATGTCAAAGTAGAGAGGAGCCTAGTAGGCCTATTTATTTTCATTCATTACACAATATGAATAAGCTATGCAGACAGTTGTAAAGAAAGAACATCTTTTTCTTCTGTTCTCTACTTGTTATAGTTACACAGTATTAGGGGTGTGGGCTGTATTAAAAGTATCCACTGTTCTCCCATGCTCTAACACACAGTAACGATGAAATGTGTGCTGTTCTCACATTCTTCCTCTGTATGTACACATAAACAACAGGTATAAAAGGAATTTATTTATTGTTTGGGTACATTATTGTTCAGTGTACATGTCACATCTGAAACAAACTTTACGTGCTTGATAACTCTCCCACCCCGCAGACATCTACACGCCAATACCGATTTATATTCATAGCGGCAAGTGCTATGTAGCTCCACATAGGGGACACAGGAATGACATATAGCACATTCATGCGGCGTCGGAACCGTAGGAAATTCACAGCCGCACCGGCAGAGCTCCAGAATGTGCAACTCGGCCGGCTCACGCGCGGACGCGCTTACAAGTGCGAGGGCCCGCCCAACGCTGCTTGCAGCTTTAATTTTTTTTATTTTTTTTTTTTTTCTGCAAAGTAGGCCCAAATGACATGGCCTAAACATACTCGAAAACTCACCAAAATTTGCAAACATGTCAGAACCGGTGAAAAATTTCGTATTCTACAAGTTTCGCACATGGGCGTGGCAAAATGACTCGCTAGCGCCACCTAGAAAATTGGAAATGATTAGCCCCTCGTTCACGTTCAACCTACATGTACGAAATTTTCTGGGGACATGTATCGTATCAAGACGCACAAAAAAGCCTCAAGAACCCATAGCCTAAAGTCAACAGGAAGTCGGCCATTTTGAATTTTATGGCCATTTTTGGATGATTTACATACTTCGTACTTTAACGAACTCCTCCTAGGGATTTAGTCGGATCGACGTCAAATTTCTGCTGTGCCTTCTAAAGGCATTGACGATGAAAAGTTGTGCTATTTGCGCGTTTTCGTCAATGGGCGTGTCCGTGGCGTCGATGATTCGCAATGAAACAGGAAGTTGTTGTAACTTCAGTGTACATGCTCACATCGGACCAAACTGTACATGTAGGATGAGAGTCCCGCCCTGAACATGTACATGCCGACATTCACCCACAGTCATAGCGCCACCTGCTGGCAACAGAAAGTGACCTTTAACGAAGCAGCCCCCGCACGTTTCACCTACGTGCACGAATTTTCTGTGGTACGTGTATCTTGTCCAGACGCACAAAAAGTCTCTTGGAGCCATAGCCTAAACCCAACAGGAAGTCGGCCATTTTGAATTTTACGTCAAATTTTGGATGATTTACACACTTCGTACTTTAACGAACTCCTCCTAGGGATTTAGTCCGACCGACCTCAAATTTGTGCTGTGCCTTCTAAAGGCATTGAAGATGAAAAGTTGTGCTATTTGCAAGTTTTCGTCAATGGGCGTGTCCGTGGCGTGGCGTCAAAGATCAGCTCTTCGCCATGACACGGAAGTTGTCGTAACTTCAGTGTACATGCTCACATCTGGACCAAACTGTACATGTAGGATGAGAGTCCCGCCCTGAACACATGTACATGCTGACATTCACCCAGTCATAGCGCCACCTGCTGGCAACAGGAAGTGACTTTTAACGAAGCAGCCCCCGCCGCACGTTTTACCTACGTGCACGAATTTTCTGTGGTACGTGTATCTTGTCCAGACGCACAAAAAAGTCTTGGAGCCATAGCCTAAACCCAACAGGAAGTCGGCCATTTTGAATTTTACGTCAAATTTTGGATGATTTACACACTTCGTACTTTAACGAACTCCTCCTAGGGATTTAGTCCGACCGACCTCAAATTTGTGCTGTGCCTTCTAAAGGCATTGAAGATGAAAAGTTGTGCTATTTGCAAGTTTTCGTCAATGGGCGTGTCCGTGGCGTGGCGTCAAAGATCAACTCTTCGCCATGACACGGAAGTTGTCGTAACTTCAGTGTACATGCTCACATCTGGACCAAACTGTACATGTAGGATGAGAGTCCCGCCCTGAACACATGTACATGCTGACATTCACAGACAGTCATAGCGCCACCTGCTGGCAACAGGAAGTGACTTTTAACGAAGCAGCCCCCGCCGCACGTTTTACCTACGTGCACGAATTTTCTGTGGTACGTGTATCTTGTCCAGACGCACAAAAAGCCTCTTGGAGCGATGCCCTAAAATCAACAGGAAGTAGGCCATTTTGAATTTTACGTCAAATTTTGGATGATTTACACACTTCGTACTTTAACGAACTCCTCCTAGGGATTTAGTCCGACCGACTTCAAATTTGTGCTGTGCCTTCTAAAGGCATTGAAGATGAAAAGTTGTGCTATTTGCGAGTTTTCGTCAATGGGTGTGTCCGTGGCGTGGCGTCAGAGATCAAGTCTTCGCCATGACACAGGAAGTTGTTGTAACTTCAGTGTACATGCTCACATCTGAACCAAACTTTACGTGCTTGATAACTCTCCCACCCCGTTATGGAGGACCGATCCTGACACAGTCAGAAATAAATACAGAAATAAATAAATGCTCAATAAATAAATAAGCATCCAATTAAATACACAAAAAAATAAAGTAAATAAATAAATGTAGGTAGTAATTAAATTATACAAGGAGACATAAATGTATATTTTAATTAGTGCCTTTACTATTCACCTTTGTTATAATTACCTTATTTGTTTATTCAACTTTATTTATTACAAATTTTTTTAATGTATTATTTATGTGTGTGTTTTAATATTTTTGTCTGTTTATTCTTCCTTTGTATTTATTTACCTTATTTATTTTCACCCATGGTATTTATTTCTGCCTGTCTTTTTAAATTTTTGTATGCATTTCTGCCTCATTATGCAAATGAGGAGGGGCTGTGTCTCAAGGGGTCATCTTCTCTGCTATTGGTGGACCAGTCAGACAGGAGAGCTCTAGGCCTACTCTGCCTGCAGACATCAACGATCTTGCCCCTCACACAGTCAGATGGCTTCCTTCAGTGCGCTGAGGTGTTTAACAACTCTGAAGACAATACTACCAGCAGTGTCTTCCTTCTCTTTTCACGTAGATGCTCCGACAGACAGTGCTTTCAGTTTGCTGCATGCATGGACACAGAACTGCGGTATAGGGAGAAGCACACGGTCAGCTGCTGCAGCTAAATCTGGAGTGCACTCGTATTCAATTCTGTATGGTAAATTCAGTTTTAACGGAGCAGAGCGAGCTGACAGGCAGAGTTAGAGACTTTTTCTGTCCGTTTCTCTCTTTACAAAGACGCATGTTGCAGTCAGAGTCTTCTCTGAGATGCGAGCACGACATACAACACAATTTATCAAATTACACATCGGATATACAGTATGAAATAAGATTGATTGGATTATACTCACAGGAAGTATAAAACCTCTTACATGCGTCTATAAAAGTAAAGTAACACAGTAATGTCAGGGAAATTACTTTACTTAGATTTCAGGACTGCAGTTGTACATTTGAAATACCTTCCTACCTTTCTGATAGGAAGCCTTCTTGAGGTGGTATAAAACATTTCTTCTTATATTCTGATTTGAGTTGTGGACAACTATGACCACATGAATTAAAAAAATTAAACATTTCACTGCCCAAGTCAGCTATAACACAAGTCTTGTTAATTAGACTACATGCTGTACAGTATTTGTGGACAGATTTTGTCCCAGGATTTATTATGCATTTCTTCTTCTTCGTTGCATGATTTAGAATAATAAGGTGAGAAATGGGTCTGTTCTGAGTTCATCCTGTACTGCAGCAGCTAATAAAGTCCATTTAATCCCAAAAGCGCTTTTCTTTTAGGCAGGCTGGAGCAGAAAACAACTCACCTTCTCAAGTTGTACAGTAATGTCACATGTGTATGAAGGTGGATCAAACAATAATCTTAAATGTCAAAGTAGAGAGGAGCCTAGTAGGCCTATTTATTTTCATTCATTACACAATATGAATAAGCTATGCAGACAGTTGTAAAGAAAGAACATCTTTTTCTTCTGTTCTCTACTTGTTATAGTTACACAGTATTAGGGGTGTGGGCTGTATTAAAAGTATCCACTGTTCTCCCATGCTCTAACACACAGTAACGATGAAATGTGTGCTGTTCTCACATTCTTCCTCTGTATGTACACATAAACAACAAGGCAGGGAAATATAAAAGGAATTTATTTTATTGTTTGGGTACATTATTGTTCGGTGTACATACTCACATCTGAAACAAACTTTACGTGCTTGATAACTCTCCCACCCCGCAGACATCTACACGTCAATACCGATTTATATTCATAGCGGCAAGTGCTATGTAGCTCCACATAGGGGACACAGGAAGTGACATATAACACCTTCATGCGGCGTCATAACCGCGTAGCAAATTCACAGCCGCACCGGCAGAGCTCCAGAATATGCAACTTGGCCGGCTCAGACGCGGACGCGCTACAAGTGCGAGGGCCCAACGCTGCTTGCCGCTTTAATTTATTATAATCTTGTGTGATATTGTTTTTCAGAACGATGTACATCCCAGACAACGGGCTCTTCCAAAGGGGATGGTTTTTGTGTATTGTTTCATTAATTGCATGTATGATTGTGTTACCAATATTATGGTGGGGGGACGGGTCTGAGAGGCAGGGGCACCAAAACAACCAGCAGACCAAGTGAGTGTTACTCAGTTGAGTAGATCTACCAGGTCACTTGCCCCTAACTGTAAGGAAAAAGATTTTTGTTTAGACATACAAGGGGGTGTCCAGATAGATTATGAATTGGGGAATCAGACTGCATTTCAAATCGATCTGTGTGACATAATTGACTGCAGGGGTACTGTAAACAATTGTGGAGGGGGTATGATGTGTATGTCTGTATACTAACAAACTGGTATCGATGGTGTCCATCATGGGATCACGTGATAACTTGGATTGGGGTGAAGTGGACATCGCGTCCATGTGCACCCGGGGAGGTGTCACGGATTTGTGTGGTGAAGCAGGTTGGAGGACCCAAACGCAGGACGCAAGGCAAAGGAGGTACAGTTCAAAGGGTTTTAATACAAACAAAGGTGAGCACACTTACAGTAGTACAATAGTGGCTGAATCCAAAGTAACATCCACAAGGGCAAAGGAAAACACAAAGTCCAAAAACAGGGTTCAGGCAGAAATCCAAAACAGACTGAGCTTCTCCTCATGACGAAAATACTGCAACACAAGGTATACACAAAGTATACCACATACAATGACCCAACCAAGACAAGACAGAAACACCAGGTATATATACACAGGGACTAATGAGCAGGGCTGGAGCAACACAGGTGAGGAGCATGAGGCTAACAAGGCAGACAGAGACAGCAGGGAAAGCGTCTCAGGTTACGTATGTAACCCTTGTTCCCCGAGAAGGGGAACGAGACACTGCGTCGGTGACAACACTATGGGAACGGCAGGGCTGAAATCATGAATGAAACTACTCCAATCCTATTGGCGTTGCTAGAACGGTAGTGTGTGACGGCGTAACTGGAGGTGTATATAAGCACGCCGGCACACCGGACACATTAGCTCTTTGCTATGAAGCAAGGCACTCCAGGCGGGGCGAGGTGTGGCGGACCGACGCAGTGTCTCGTTCCCCTTCTCGGGGAACAAGGGTTACATACGTAACCCGAGACGTTCCCCTTCGAGGGAACTCAAACTGCGTCGGTGATGACACTATGGGAACGAGAATACCCACTACTCCACGCCTCCGCCTGCCCCCCCAGCGTGCAGTAACCTTAGGCACGACTAAGAGGAGAGCGCATGGGTGCCGGTTGCAGAAGGAAGGTCCAGAATGTAAAACCGGATGAAAGTGTGAGGAGTGGCCCAGCCAGCTGCCTCACAAAAATCCTAGAGCGAAGCCCCTACGAGGAGGGCCCTAGAGGCCGCCATGCCTCGAGTAGAGTGTGCCCTTACGGCCATAGGTGAAGGTAACCCGCGCAACTGATAGGCAAGGGAGTAGTCTGAACAATCCAGTTGCTGATCGTGTGTTTAGAAGCGGGGAGCCCAGCCTTGGGGGACCCGAAACACACCAGCAACTGGTCTACTTTCCTCCACCGGGAGGACCTCAGAGTGTAAATAATCAGCGCTCCAGGCATTGAGGAGAAACCGAAAGTGCCTGGAGATCCCCCACCCTCCTCAGAGAGGTGATAGCGAGGAGAAGGCCATCTTAAGGGTCAGGTGCTTGGCCTCAGCCGACTCCAGGGGTTTGAAGGGGGCCTCAGCCAGCGCTTCGAGAACCACTACCAGGTGCTAAGTGGGAACCCTGGAACGAGTCACGGGTCTCATCCTCCGGGCTCCATGGAGGAAGCACATAACCAGTGGAAGCCTCCCCAGAGGCCCATCCCTCAGAGGGGCATGGAACGCCGCCATGGCAGCCACATACACCTTGAGTGTGGATGGGGAAAGGCCAGCAGAGAAACGGTCCTGGAGGAACTTCAGTACCATAGTCACCGGGCAGGTAACTGCCCGTTCTCTACACCAGGTGGCAAACACATTCCACTTCATGCCATACGTCCTTCTCGTGGACGGGGCTCTGGAGCTGGGCAGCGTTTCGACTGTTCCCGCCGTCAGGCCCGCCTCCAGGAACTGGGCCCCCTCAGGGGCCAGACCCACAGTCTCCACAGGGCGGGGAAAGGGTGAAAGACCTGGCCCTCCGCCTGAGACAGCAGGTCCCTCCTCAGGGGGGCCTGCCATGGCGGACCCTCGAGGAACGATATTATGTCCGAGAACCACACTCGGGCCAGCCAAAACGGGGCTACCAGCAGTAGAATGACACCGTCCTGACGGACCCGCTCCAGAACCCCTGGGAACAGAGAGACTGGGGAAAAGGCATACAGGCGCAGCCTCGGCCACGTCTGCACCATGGCATCCAGCCCTAGCGGGGCTGGGGGCAAGAGGGAGAACCACAGTGGACAGTGCGTAGTCTCTCGAGACGCAAACAAGTCCACGTCTATGGGGCCGAACCTTTCGCATAATAACTCCACCACCTGGGGTTGGTCTCCATTCCCCGGGCCTCAGCCCCTGTCTCGACAGCAGGTCTGCTCCCTGATTCTGGGTCCCAGGGACGTATGTCGCTCTGAGGAACAGCAGTCTCTGTCGGGACCACAGGAGGATCTGATGTGCCAGTTTGCATAACGGGCGCGAGTGCAGACCCCCCTGGTGATTCAAATAGGCCACCACCGCGGTGTTGTGGGTCCTGACGAGGACGTGGCGACCTCGGAGACTGGGCAGAAAACTCCTCAGAGCTCTGAAAACCGCCAACATTTCCAGGCAATTTATGTGCCAAGAGAAATGATACTCCTGCCAGCAGCCTTTCCAGCTGCAACCCCTCAAGGCGGGCAGACTGATGAGAGCTCGCTGGCGGTTAGCGTGTCCCGAGCGCCAAGACGGCATGGAAAAACAGCGCCTGTTGCCTGAGCCGCCATGAGGGAGGGGACCTCGGTCAGCCTCTCGGGGGGCTGTGAGCGAGAGCGCCGCCTTGCGTCCCGGGTTTGTTGAGGGGGACTACGGGAAGCGACTCTGGCGGTAGGAACTAGAGGGCTGAGCTCGTCTCTCTTCAGCCATCACCGTCCTGGACACAGACTAGCAGGGGAGATATTGCTCAAACGCCTCTCCCTGCGTTTCAGCGTGCTGAAACCTGCTGATGACAGCATCCACCGCCTCACCAAACACACCAGTAGGAGAGAGGGGCACATCCAGGAGAAAAGCCTTCTCCTTCCCCTGGATGCCCGAGAGGTTGAGCCACAGATGGCGCTCCATAGCCACCAATGCTGCCATGGAGCAGCCAATGCTTGGTAACATGGTGCGTTAAGTCCGTAAGCTCAGTCAGGTCCTCCTCAGAGGGACCTCCCCCTAGGTCATAGTCTTGAGAAGATCGGCCTGGTACGCCTGCAAGATGGACATAGTGTGCAGGCTTGCACCAGCTCGACCCGCTGCCATGTAGGCCTTGCCCACCAAAGCGGATGTTTCGTCCGACACAGCTTGGTGGGGAGCACCGTCATCTGAAGGAACGAAGCGAGGGTGGGAGAAAGCTAGCTTGCGAGCGCTTTCTCCCCCCAAGGCATCGTTCCGTAGCCGTGCTGCTTAGTTTCACGCTGCTGTAGTCCAGCATCGGGGACACAGTCAGCCGTGCAGAGCAGCTTTTTTTTTTGTTCCATGATTTACATAACTCATTGTGCAAATCAGGAAAGAACGCGGGGGTGGCGCTCGGGCTGCAGAAAAGCTCGTTGCTGCTGAAAAGCTTGTTATTGGCCCGGCTCCCGGAAGTCATCCTCCATGATGCTAAGCACGTCTATTTCCTCAGAATCAGACTGCGCAAGCCTCTCCAAACTCATACCTCGGGCGGGAGAAGCCAAGAAACGGACTCCCGAACGGGGAATAGAGGAGGCGGAGTCAGCAGACGAGGAACGGGAAAAAGCCTCGGCAGTCCCGATGCCCTCGGAGATGTAGGGCATCTATGGGCGTCCCATGACCGAAGCCGCCGCGCCGCCTCAGCGACCGCTGGGCGCGAGCCACAGGGAGAGCGCATCCGGCCGTCTTCGGGAAAAAGAGCCGCACGGGACCTCAGAACCCTCAGGGGCAGGGCCTCGCAATGGCCGCAAGCAGCCCCCTCGAGAGCTGCCCGGGCATGCGGCATCCCCAGAAGGAAACACACAGCCTTCTCTTCTTTTTTTGCATGAGTGTCCCCAGCCGTGATGTAGCGAGGGCATGGAAAGACACACTGCCTGACCTGCTCACCAGCCATCTCCTCTGCTTCTCCTTTCAGGTAACTAGATCTTCTTGTGGTAGTCTCAAACATGCCAGAGTGCCTGCTGAATAGAAAAAAGCTAATTTGTCCTGTGTGCCGGCGTGCTTATATACACCTCCAGTTACGCCGTCACACGCTACCGTTCTAGCAACGCCAATAGGATTGGAGTAGTTTCATTCATGATTTCAGCAATGCCATTCATTCCCAGAGGCGTTCCCATAGTGTCGTCACCGACGCAGTTTCGAGTTCCCTCGAAGGGGAACAGAGAGAGACACAGGCAGACAAAGTGACAACTGGGGGAACAGACGGAACACAGGTTACTGAACACATAACAGACCAGAGGAAGAAAAACAAACTAATAAAGACACAAGCAGACAGATCACCACAAAACAGACACACAGACAATAACAGACCAACCAGCACAAGCACACAGAGTAACTGGACACAAGGAATAACTGAAACTCAAAACACGGACTATATAACAGATACTGGACACCAGGCACTAGACAGGACAGAACCCAAAACTCAAAATACTATAAGACAGATAATAAACTAAACTCAAAAGTGCATAAAAAAGTATGGCTGACAGGCAGAGTGTGACAGGAGGTGTGTGTGAGAAATCAGATGGGGCTAGTGAGGGGACAGTTTCAGTTTGTGTGAAACTGTCATTAATGTCACACAATGGAGAAATGCCAGTAAAATGGTCTGGGGATGAGCTTATCTGTTTTGGTATTGCGGGAAGGATACGCTGCACGTCAGTCTACCCTCTACATGGGGTGGCACGTGTGCTATGGAAACAGGCAAACTTTCCATAAGTAGTCTAAGTAGAAACAAATTTTGAAAAAATGATTAAAAGGAGATACTTCCAAAACAAAGCAAAGAAATAAATAATAGTCTTCAAGAAATAGTTAATGTAAACAATAGAATAAAAACCGGTTATGCCACCCCATGTGCCATGTGCCAGATTGTACATCTGGTAGCGCCCTCTATAGACTACTGGAGAGGTGCCAGTTCACCTGGTTAAAAAATAAATTTTAAAACCTCACCGGACTACAGGCACCAAAATATATACTAGGCACTCATGAGATCCATTTTTTACTATGGATGTGTAGCGTACATGTCAGCAGCAGAATCAAACCTTAAGAAGTTGGATGTATTACAAGCTCAGGCCTTGAGAATTTGCAGTGGATCAGTCAGAACATCTCCTGTGTCAGCAATGCAGGTGGAAATGGGAGAGATGCCGTTAAGAATCGGGCGAGTAAAGTTAATGTTGGCATACTGGGTTAATCTCCAGGGGCAATGTGATTCTCATCCTGCCAAGAGTCTTTTAATAGATTGCTGGGAACACAATGAGACAAATTTCACAAGTTTTGGGTGGATTGGTGATGCAAAGGCAGAAGTCATAGGATTACGACAATTAGATTACAGCCCTACAGTGTCACAGTCTTCCATTCCTCCCTGGTTATTCCCAACACCAAGTGTAGACCTAAACATACAGCAGGAATTGAAGGATATGTCAAAGAAACTTCCAGAATGCAGCATAGTACAGAATTACTTTGATTTACATTTTTTCAGACTCCATGTTTATATTCACAGATGGCTCCAAAGATCCTGATACAGGGCGTGCAGGTGCAGCAGTCTTTATCACAGCAAGTGAGATTATGAGTGAGATATTAAGAAAAGAATATCAGATCATGTCTCAGTGTATACCACAGAGTTGACAATATTGCAATATTACTGGCCCTGCAGTGGATAGAAGAGAGGGAAACAAATAATACTGTTATTGCATCTGATAGCTTGTCTGCTCTAATGAGTATTAAATCTGGCAAATCATCATTTAGATCCAATATTCTCAATGACATATTCCTTATATTGTACAGGATGGAGCTAAAAGGTTTATCCACATGCTTCCTTTGGGTTCCTGCTCATGTTGGTGTGGAGGGAAATGAGCAGGTGGATATTCTGGCCAAAGGAACACTCAAAATCAAACATGTAGACCTAAAAACCCCATTAACTAAAGATGAAGCTAAGACATTTATCAGGACCTATGCACAGTCAGTTTGGCAGGAGCATTGGGACAATAGTGAAACTGGAAGGCACCTATATAATGTACAGAGACAGGTTGGTGCCGGAAGGATGGTGGGCTGGAAACGTAGGGAAGAAAATATAATCACTCGTCTGAGGTAAGCACCCAACTGGGAAATGTATATATTGTAACCAACTAGAAACGGTAGTGTAGTGTAGGAGATACACTATCAAGAGGGAACGCCTCTTTCAGTCATTACGGAAGGCAAAACATCATGATATCTCATTGACAGGTCTCTTGGGGAAAACAGCAGGCCAGATATATTGTCATATAATTAAGTTTCTTAAAGAAACTGAGTTGGAAAAAAGATTTTAATTTGTTTGGGTTTTTTTTTTTTTGGGGGGGGGGGGGGTGTTTTTGTTTTTTCTTTGTTTTGTTTTGTTTATTTCATTTATTTCCTGCTTAATCTCTCGTTCCACACTCCATTCCAGCTTGTGGTGGTAATGCACCGTTAAACTGGTTTGCCAACCGCCATTAAACCAAAAAGAAGAAGAAGAAGAAGAAGACTACAGGCACCGAACCCCGCATGCATAGTGTGCGCATGACGTCCTTAGATGACAGTTTGCGTTGTATTTTTTTAGGATGCTGTATGGAGACACTAAGATTATTAGTGTCACCATAATTATCACTGTTATTGTAATTAAGATAGATTTTTCATCATTTGCCTTTCATATGAAAAACATTTAGCAGTCATTCGTAAAAAACATAGTTTGTGAGGTAGCGCTTTAATTTTGAAAAGTCGAACCGGAAGTATTATTCAAGTTCTGCCATAGATAGCGAACTAGCTACTTTGTTGTTTAAGCAGCATCTGCCATCTATTATATTTTTGCTTCCATTGAGTTTGACACATCGGTGATTAGCTGCCAGATTGTGACCAGCGCTGGAACTTGGCGAAAAACGAAACCAGGCTGCCTACAGCTACCGTTAAATGTGCACTGACGTAACGTTGTATGTGCTTGTTGTTGCAACCTCGCCCACTAAGTTAGCTAACTGTTAACCTTGATAGACATTCCCACCGGCCTGCAAACAGCCTATGAAGTGCAGCTAGCTAACTCCCTCAAGCTAGCTGTGCCTTGCACCTTTACCAGTTCACTTGAGTGATGCAGCTGAGGTATGTTGCTGTTCAACTTTGTAACTTATCCGTGAGTTCACAAATGTAATCTTTTTTAAATTACGGGTTTGTTGAGGATACTAACAACAGGACAACAGCAATGCCACTAACGTTAATGTTAGCTTTAGCCGAGTTAGGTCATCTCACTTCCGCTTTCGTCTAGTATACATATGTATGTATATAACGTGTCGCTTTTTGAATGTAACTTACGGCAGATTTTTATGTGATTTTTATGTGAATTTTTATAAAAAAGTAAACATAGAGCTGTCACTGTTAAGTTAGCAGCTTAGCTAATGCTAAGCTTCAAGTCTTGTAACCCGCAAGTTGTTGTCCAGAAAGACTGTCTATTCATGCTTGGTGAGTCGATAAGGATTTTGTGTTGTTATTCCCTAATGATAATAAATAGAATATTTATAAAGAAAGATAAAGATACACTATAAACTTGCTGTAGGAGGGTATTTTGTACAGAAAGAGAATATATGGGAATGTCTTGTCTGCTGCAGTGATGTTGCTCTGTCTTGCGTAGGTGTATCCATTGTTGAACCCTCATGATGGCTGGTTCCCAGTGGGAGCTTCCTCCAGAGCTATGTTGTCGGCCTATGGCCTTCGTGGCTTTAACCGGTCTGGATGTGGTGTACAATGCTGTGCACCGGGCCATTTGGGACGCCTTTTGCGCCAACCGGCGAGCTGACAGAGTTCCTATCTCCTTCAAAGTCCTCCCAGGAGACCACGAGTACCCCAAATGTCGCACTAAGGTGAGCAGTGGATAAGGAGATTTAGAAGGTCATCAACAAAGAGCATAATATCCCAACAAACCCATTTCACTTACAGATTACTGCATCAGTGCTAAGATGTGGGAAAAGTGTCTCTAAACAGTTAATCTTCTCTGTCTGCATGTCTAGCGAACGTCCTATGAATGGTACATTCCTAAAGGCATCCTGAAAACGGGTTGGATGAATAAACATCTGAACCTGGTACCAGCTCTGGTTGTGCTCTTCTATGAATTGGACTGGGACGACCCACAGTGGAAAGAGAAACAGTCTGAATGTGCAACTAAAGTGGAGATTGTCAGGTAGATGTACATTTTATTTGCCTTTGGTTTTATTGAGTGAGTTCTGAAAGCATTTCTGACCTGGAATAAACATGAAAAGAATTGGGAATGGACTGGGCTTTCTATAGACACTATCCTGCAGATCAGCTTGGGACACCCTAGGAGAAACATAACTGCAGTAAATTTTATCTGTGTCATCTGTGTTGTGTTTGTTTGTCTTTAGGACCAGTCTTCAGGGCAGGAACACCAAGGTGGCTGTGGTTCTAATCCAGAAGAAAACTCCTCTACCTCCAGGTTAACGTCTTTACTCAATCATATTAGGTTATACACACGTCATATCCCATCCATATAAGTTTTAAACTGTATCTACAGTATATCCAAGTCTCTCCTTCTGATGGGCAGCGGTAGGGCTGGACGATTTCACCGAAAATCAAAATTGCATTTAACTGAACATTTTACCTCGATTACGATTATTGAACGATTATTTTGTTTTGAATGTTGTTCTTTTGCCCTCATAGTTCACTGACGAGGTTTGTACTGTAATTTTGCTCAGTTATTAAAGCTGTTTGTTTTTTATGTTTTTGATTAATATTATTTAAAAATTGATTATCTAAATGTTAATTGATAAGGTAATGTTGACGTCCACATTATGGAGACACTGTTCCCCTATATTAGGCAGATCACCACTGCTGAATAATGCCCGCTGCTACTAAAATTCAACTTGATTATTGTCAATGCAGAACTACTGATTTTCACTTGCACACTGTGCGAGCAAGGCAATACACGCCTTCTAGCTTCCTCTCCTCATTCATCAAAGGATATCTAAGTTACGTGACATCTGCTGTTATAAGAGCAGCAGAGTTAACATCAGATCTTTTAAGGAGCGAAAGAGAGAGAGTGAGTAGCAGAAAGTAATGGGAAAAGCAAGCGAGTTTGTTGTCAGTCTAGCAGTAAATTTACAGTGTAGGCAGCGTGTCTGTTAATAAAAATAAATAAAAGTCTGTTGCATAGAACGGCTGGAAAGTGAAGCTGCTTGGCACCAGCTAACCTCTGCACAGTGCTTTCCACACACAGTAGTATGTTTTTAAGGGAAAGCACATGAACACACACACTGTAGGGAAAATATTTATAAATAACCAACATGGTAAAATTACGTCGGTTAGAGGCTCTGAATTTCGGTTTTCGATTACTTTTCATTTAATTGTCCAGCCCTAGGCACCGGTATAAAATTTTATTGTACATTCTATAAATAAGTAATATATTTTTCAGCCATCTGTAAACCGAGAGGGAGAGAGATTAATCATGTGTATTTTACCTTGCACATAATCTGCTGTAATAACCCATTTCAATGTAGCTTATTCACATGTAGTTTATCCCTTTACCAGCACTCTTGAGTTCTAATCAAAGCTACGAGAAACCATTTCTCACCCACCATCTCACTCTAAAACAGTCCCCAGTCTATGATACAGTTACCTGCTGTTGAATGCATCTAATACTACATGACTGTCTACAACGAGTACTACGTTTCACATTTGAAAGAGGAGCTAGATAACTTTGTTTGGCAGGAAGCCAAACAAAGTGTTAGATTCTTGTTCTGCTCACGTTTATTTACGTGTCTGCTCTGATTTAAACATTTCTGACACGCTGACTGTAACTACAGACAAGCGGGTCGCAGATATATTTTGAATAAGTTAAACACTGTAGTTTACCAGCTCATTACGTTAGTGCTCCTCCACTGATAAACATGGCATTAGCTAGCTTTGTGGCTAATTTAGCAACGGGCAGCGTTAGCTGCTTTAAGTGATGTTAGAGAATGTTTAGAAGTGATGAACTAGGGAGAAATGATGGGACTGTTTGTTAGAACTGCCCCCTTGTTTCAGAAATAAATCTACAATCACTTCTGTTAACAGCGTAGCCTTCACCACTCAGCTACGGTAATATTAAAGTGATCAGCCTGAAAGAAGCTGGGAGAGGGCAATGAAAAACGGGAGGGTTAGCAAGTATGGTCATGGAGAGGAGAATGTAAATGCTCCGTACTTGTATAGCGCCTTTCTAGTCTTTTCGACCACTCAAAGCGCTTTTACACTACATCTGCATTCACCATCATACACATTCATATACTGAGCCTAAGTGCTCAAACGGAAACTAACATTCACACTCACTCATACACTGGCGGAATAGCCGCCAGGGGCAATTCGGGGTTCAGTATCTTGCCCAAGGAAACTTCGACACGCAACCAGAGAAGTAATGAGGACTATTTAGGGCCCGAGCACGACCATGTGAGGTCCCTATTGAATTTGCTAAAATTATTATTATTAGGGCCCGAGCACGACCGTGTGAGGTCCCTATTGAAATTGCTCGGATTATATATATATATATATATATTTAGGGCCCGAGCACGACCGTGCGAGGTCCCTATTGAAATTGCTCGGATTATATATATATTTTTTTTTTCTGCAAAGTAGGCCCAAATGACATGGCCTAAACATACTCGAAAACTCACCAAAATTTGCAAACATGTCAGAACCGGTGAAAAATTTCGTATTCTACAAGTTTCGCACATGGGCGTGGCAAAATGACTCGCTAGCGCCACCTAGAAAATTGGAAATGATTAGCCCCTCGTTCACGTTCAACCTACATGTACGAAATTTTCTGGGGACATGTATCGTATCAAGACGCACAAAAAAGCCTCAAGAACCCATAGCCTAAAGTCAACAGGAAGTCGGCCATTTTGAATTTTACGTCAAATTTTGGATGATTTACACACTTCGTACTTTAACGAACTCCTCCTAGGGATTTAGTCCGACCGACCTCAAATTTGTGCTGTGCCTTCTAAAGGCATTGAAGATGAAAAGTTGTGCTATTTGCAAGTTTTCGTCAATGGGCGTGTCCGTGGCGTGGCGTCAAAGATCAGCTCTTCGCCATGACACGGAAGTTGTCGTAACTTCAGTGTACATGCTCACATCTGGACCAAACTGTACATGTAGGATGAGAGTCCCGCCCTGAACACATGTACATGCTGACATTCACAGACAGTCATAGCGCCACCTGCTGGCAACAGGAAGTGACTTTTAACGAAGCAGCCCCCGCCGCACGTTTTACCTACGTGCACGAATTTTCTGTGGTACGTGTATCTTGTCCAGACGCACAAAAAAGCCTCTTGGAGCGATGCCCTAAAATCAACAGGAAGTCGGCCATTTTGAATTTTACGTCAAATTTTGGATGATTTACACACTTCGTACTTTAACGAACTCCTCCTAGGGATTTAGTCCGACCGACCTCAAATTTGTGCTGTGCCTTCTAAAGGCATTGAAGATGAAAAGTTGTGCTATTTGCAAGTTTTCGTCAATGGGCGTGTCCGTGGCGTGGCGTCAAAGATCAGCTCTTTGCCATGACACGGAAGTTGTCGTAACTTCAGTGTACATGCTCACATCTGGACCAAACTGTACATGTAGGATGAGAGTCCCGCCCTGAACACATGTACATGCTGACATTCACAGACAGTCATAGCGCCACCTGCTGGCAACAGGAAGTGACTTTTAATGAAGCAGCCCCCGCCGCACGTTTTACCTACGTGCACGAATTTTCTGTGGTACGTGTATCTTGTCCAGACGCACAAAAAAGCCTCTTGGAGCGATGCCCTAAAATCAACAGGAAGTCGGCCATTTTGAATTTTACGTCAAATTTTGGATGATTTACACACTTCGTACTTTAACGAACTCCTCCTAGGGATTTAGTCGGATCGACGTCAAATTTCTGCTGTGCCTTCTAAAGGCATTGACGATGAAAAGTTGTGCTATTTGCGAGTTTTCGTCAATGGGCGTGTCCGTGGCGTGGCGTCAGAGATCAAGTCTTCGCCATGACACAGGAAGTTGTTGTAACTTCAGTGTACATGCTCACATCTGAACCAAACTTTACGTGCTTGATAACTCTCCCACCCCGCTATGGAGGACCGATCCTGACACAGTCAGAAATAAATACAGAAATAAATAAATGCTCAATAAATAAATAAGCATCCAATTAAATACACAAAAAATTAAGTAAATAAATAAATGTAGGTAGTAATTAAATTATACAAGGAGACATAAATGTATATATTTTAATTAGTGCCTTTACTTATTCACCTTTGTTATAATTACCTTATTTGTTTATTCAACTTTATTTATTACTAATTTTTTTAATGTATTTATTTGTGTGTGTTTTAATATTTTTGTCTGTTTTATTCTTCCTTTGTATTTATTTACCTTATTTATTTTCACCCATGGTATTTATTTCTGCCTGTCTTAAATTTTTGTATGCATTTCTGCCTCATTATGCAAATGAGGAGGGGCTGTGTCTCAAGGGGTCATCTTCTCTGCTATTGGTGGACCAGTCAGACAGGAGAGCTCCTACTCTGCCTGCAGACATCAACGATCTTGCCCCTCACACAGTCAGATGGCTTCCTTCAGTGCGCTGAGGTGTTTAACAACTCTGAAGACAATACTACCAGCAATGTCTTCCTTCTCTTTTCACGTAGAAGCACCGACAGACAGTGCTTTCAGTTTGCTGCATGCATGGACACAGAACTGCGGTATAGGGAGAAGCACACGGTCAGCTGGCTGCAGCTAAATCTGGAGTGCACTCGTATTCAATTCTGTATGGTAAATTCAGTTTTAACGGAGCAGAGCGAGCTGACAGGCAGAGTTAGAGACTTTTTCTGTCCGTTTCTCTCTTTACAAAGACGCATGTTGCAGTCAGAGTCTTCTCTGAAGAGGGCAATGAAGTCTCAGTAGTACCCGATGCGAGCACCACATACAACACAATTTATCAAATTACACAACGGATATACAGTATGAAAATAAGACCGATTGGATTATACTCACAGGAAGTATAAAACCTGTTACATGCGTAACACAGTAATGTCAGGGAAATTACTTTACTTAGAATTAAGTACTGCAGTTGTACATTTGAAATACCTTCCTAACTTTCTGATAGGAAGCCTTCTTGAGGTGGTATAAAACATTTCTTCTTATATTCTGATTTGAGTTGTGGACAACTATGACCACATGAATTAAAAAACTATTTCACTGCCCAAGTCAGCTATAACACAAGTCTTGTTCATCAGACTACATCCTGTACAGTATTTGACTACAGATTTTGTCCCAGGATTTATTATGCATTTCTTCTTCTTCGTTGCATGATTTAGAATAATAAGGTGAGAAATGGGTCTATTCTGAGTTCATCCTGCACTGCAGCAGCTAATAAAGTCCATTTAATCCCAAAAGCGCTTTTCTTTTAGGCAGGCTGGAGCAGAAAACAACTCACCTTTCTCAAGTTGTACAGTAATGTCACATGTGTATGAAGGTGGATCAAACAAGCTAATCTTAAATGTCAAAGTAGAGAGGAGCCTAGTAGGCCTATTTATTTTCATTCATTACACAATATGAATAAGCTATGCAGACAGTTGTAAAGAAAGAACATCTTTTTCTTCTGTTCTCTACTTGTTATAGTTACACAGTATTAGGGGTGTGGGCTGTATTAAAAGTATCCACTGTTCTCCCATGCTCTAACACACAGTAACGATGAAATGTGTGCTGTTCTCACATTCTTCCTCTGTATGTACACATAAACAACAAGGCAGGGAAATATAATGGGAATTTATTTTATTGTTTGGGTACATTATTGTTCAGTGTACATGCTCACATCTGAAACAAACTTTACGTGCTTGATAACTCTCCCACCCCGCAGACATGTACACGCCAATACCGATTTATATTCATAGCGGCAAGTGCTATGTAGCTCCACATAGGGGACACAGGAAGTGACATATAGCACCTTCATGCGGCGTCGGAACCGCGTAGGAAATTCACAGCCGCACCGGCAGAGCTCCAGAATATGCAACTCGGCCGGCTCACACGCGGACGCGCTACAAGTGCGAGGGCCCGCCCAACACTGCTTGCAGCTTTAATTTTATGTGAATTTGTGCTCTGGCATCAATACAACCTAAACATTCATGACAACTGGCCTGAGAGAAGGAGAGAGAGAGAGGTAGCAGTAGAGCGCTGAGACGATGACTGCACCGCCTCTGTCTTGCTGCAGTCAAAGACGGAGCAAAATTATCCCATGCACAGTCAAGGGCGTCACCAGATTTGTCGTGTCGCCGCTCTCTGCAACAATTTTCTTACGTCGCAAATATTGCTTCACGCGCTGTTGCATCAAGCATAGTGCAATTTCGCCACACTGATGATTTTCTTCACTTCTTTTACATGCATGAGCCACGTCTCTGCGTAACCGGTGTGAACTAGTGTTTTTATCACCACAGCCAATTACAATCACTTTTAGATTTGGGCACATCAAGCATGTTGCATGCTTATTGTCTCATTGCATTAACAAGAACCTTTAGGTATCGAAATTTGGTACCGAAAGACAAGACATTTTTTGATACTCGATGGTATTCAGGCAATTCGGTTGGTGTCTAAAAAATATTGAACTCGATACCCAGCTCTAGTAGTTAGGCTAATAATGTAACAGCAGTCCTTGTGTATTTATTGATATAATAACGCGTTTTAGACTAAATATTTTACTGGGTTGGATCGTCTGGACCTTTGCCAACGTAACAAGGCCATTTTTGTCGGAACTTTTCTTGTGTACCAGTGAGCTATATGTGGCGTTCATCTGTCCCCATTCTCTGCTGATCTCTGTCTGCCTTTCATGCAGCCGTGAGCTCCCATGTGAGTGGAGAGTACCAGCAGGGCTGGGCAATTAAACAATAATGATAATTAACAAGATATAATTTTCCTCAATAACAATATAACAAATGTTTAATAAGTGTTTGATTTAATTCATTTGAATCACAAACAAATCAGAAATATCAAAAATATTACTTTATAATTTAAATTTACTTAATAATAACAGCTTTTAATATTTTACCACTTCAAGCACTGATTGTAGGTGGTGGCAGAAAATTTCAGCAGGACCCCCAGACATCCCTGTCATATATTTCCACATTGAACAATTTCACAAAACAGTGTACAGTTATCTACTTGTCTTGTTCTTGTGAACCCAGTATTGTGTTTCCTCATGTTTCGTGAGCTAAGTGTATGTCACACCCCTAATCTGAGCCCCTATGTCCCCGTCAGTTTTCAACACAAAGTTACTCTCTTGCCTCCTACCCTCCATGTTTGTCAGAAACCCCGAACACATTTCAGGCACAGAATTTTTTTTGCTTTAATCCCACAAACACTGATGCCGATATAAATGCAATTAGCTCATATTGGCCAGTAAATCGGCCGGGCTCTAATCTCCTGTTTAACAACCATAGATTTTTGCTCTGTCTGTTTCCAGTTTTCTTTATTTGCCAAAACATCACTTCTTTTCTTGTTTGTACAGGAGAGGACCTGGTAGCATCAGAGAGGGCAGCGGCTCTTTGTAATGCCTGTGATCTGTCTGGCAAGAGTCTCTTTGTACTGCCACACACTGACCACTTGGTGGGCTACATCATAAGGTAGTTACCGATTTGCTGATGCCATATAGATCAGTATTTGTACATGGATATTTTGCTAATTGTCCAAATTGCATCTGCCATTTCACTCTCCAGTTTAATCTACCAACCATTCAAGGCACTTAAAACACATCAGATTCACCCATTCATACACATTTAGAGGCTGATGGCAGAGGTTGCCATGCAAGGTGCCAGCTGCTCATCAGGAGCTGGTTGCACCAACAGGGCTTTACTAAAGCTGATGATACACGGAGCAACTTTTAGAGCAATGGTGCTGGGCAATGTTGCCGTCAATGGTAATGAGTAAAGATTACTATTGTAATCCCCTTCCCCCATCACTCCGCCACCCTGCCCGCACCACCGCTATCCGTTCAAAACATAGTCGGACTTGCCTTCAGCAAGATTGCCCAGCAATAATAATAATAATTGTGGATATCTTTGGAGAGGATTCCCCAGCTTTTATCGGTTTGGTCGGTGCGGAAAGTGACGGTACCGACCTGGAAGAAACTGCTGTCTCTCCAGAGATGGATGTCGACCGCTCAAGCGAGTGTGTGAATTGTAAAGGTGTGTAGTCTATAGTAGTCTACAATAACAGTTTTAATAGTTGTCAGATAACAGTAGGCTATGACAGATCCTCTGTATTTTCAGACTCGATGGAGGCCCCAGTCACTCCACGAAGTTCTCATGAAGGCAGCAGTGGTGCACCGCTGGATAATCTGCAGCAGACACTTCTTGAGAAAGAAATTGTTAGAGTGGAGGCTGAAACAAAGAAATTACAGGCCGAGCAGGAAAAGCTGGAACTTGAAAAACAAAAAATATCGTTAAAAATACAGTTGCTCCAACAACAGATAAACAATTCATCTTCACCTATTTCTGAAGAGGATGGGCGGTCTTTTGTAATTCTGTAACTACACCTAATGGCAAATTGTGTGCAATGAATCAATGACAATTATATGTAAATAAAAAATTTTTTTATGGTTTACAACCTGCAGATAATTAGCAGAATTATTTTAAGTGAAGCAATAGTTAACATTTATAAAGGTTAATAATGCGTGTACGGACTAGTCGTCCACCGACATCTTCATGCCCTGCATGGTCCACAGGGTCGACACCTTCCTGCACCACCTGATGGTGTTGCCTAAGGAGAGGGATCCTCTTGGTGACACAGATGTTGTGGAGGAGTGCGTGATGCTATTATGGTGCAGACTCGCTCAGGGTGCATCCGTATCTCTCCATGAAGACAATGAAACCTAGAAAAAATAGTTAATGATTAATGTAAAACCCAAATTTGTAACTTTTGGCGAGTTTTGTTATATAGCCTAGGCCTAGTCTATTTATATAGTTTTCAGTGATCTAGTGACCGCACTATATCAGCCCCATGGATAGCGGCACAGACAAGGAAAGGATTTCACCTGCGCTTGAGGACTCCGATGCACCGCTCAACGAGGGATCTAGTGGTGGTGTGGATGTTGTTATACCGTCGTTCCTGCTCAGTCCTCGGACCAATTATAGGCGTCATCAGCCAGTGTTTCAATGTCCACTGTCGCCGAGAAGCAGCCCATTTACTCTTCCAGCCTCGAAATCCTGGTATAACGCACTCTCCCGGCGTGCATCATGGGTAGATCCAGGCCATCTTGCCACCAAATTAACAATGTTATACTTGGCGTCACAAGCAATCTGCACATTGATTGAATGCTATCCCTTGCGGTTGACATACAGCTAATCATGCTCAGAAGGTGCCTGGATCCGGATGGGAGTCCCATCGATGCAGCCCCATACCAGGAATGCCAGAGGCCCGTTGGAAACGGTATTTCATCACCGCAAACTCGGCCCCAGTGGGGAGGTGAGCAGATCGTGGAAGGCGACGGCTCAGTGCCAGTGACACTCTGCGGATGGCCTGACATGCGGTGGATTTGTGGACATTAATCATCTCTCCAACAGTGTTCTGAAACGCTCCATTTGCATAAAAACGTCGCGCTATAAACAGCTGTAATGCGGGTGTCAATGCTGCGTTGTGGTCCGACACAAACTGTAAGTCGGGTGACTTGCATATCTCTCCAACAGAATTGAAACCACTGAATCAGCTCCTCATCATTGTAAATGTCCAATGGATTGCTTCTGTCCCTAATAACTCTCTCCTGTCTAAAAGCCCGCTCATTGTAAAGTCTGTGTATAAGGCGCGCCGTGTCCTTACTGCTGGTTACTATAGAAACTTGCCTAGATTTTGACTTTATGCCTGATACTGACTAGGCGTAAGATTTACGCCTGCTCTTAGCAAGAAGAGGACGTAAGCCTGGATGGTGCAACTGTTGTAACTATTAGGTTGGACTTAGAATGCTGATTTAAGACGTACTTACCTTAAGACCAGTCGTAAGCCCTGTTGGAGCAACCGACTCCAGGAGTAATACAGCGCTTCCTATTTAAAGTGCTCATGCTGATGCTAAGCTCATCCATACACACATTTCAAGGTTCAGTGTCAGGTCTGTGGACACTTTGACTGGACTCATTATGTTGAACAACTGTTAGATAAGTTGATGTGATTTTGACATTATTATATATACTGCTACTGGAAATTCATTATTATTAATATTGTGATCGTGAAAGCTTTTAAACTTGGTGTTAATATGGTGCAGTCTTTGTTCACTGAACTTAATTAAATGCATGAATAACAGCAGATGAATACATTGAAATCTCTCCCAAACATTGTATGTTTATTAAATTGTATTCTTTCCTGTGATTCTGTAGGTTGGAGAATGCTTTCTATGAACATGCTCAGACATACTACTACACTGAGATCCGGCGAGTCAAATCACACAAAGAGTTCCTCAACAAGACAACACATCAGGTAGGAAGAAGCACACATCACCCCCACTAGAGCAAATCAAACAAATTGCTGCAAATAAATGCAGTACAGGTAAAGATGCTTGGGATAAAATGCTAACTTGAGGCCAAGCTGACATTGCTTCTAAAATACTTTGTACTTTAATTGCCCCATCCTCACACTGTTGTCTTCCTCTCTTCTCCACCTTATGTTTCCAGCTGCTGTTTGTTAGGCACCAGTTTAAAATTGCCTTCTTCAGTGAGCTGAAGCAGGACACCCAGAATGCTCTCAAGTAAGTCTGAGCCTATACATTCATAATGGATATAATTTTACTTTCTAGTTTGTTGTGGTCAGCTCCTGTTAGGACTTTGTGAGACATAATACTTTAAGCAGCAGTTAACGAATTCTGTAAGACCTTTGGTGCTCATTAACTACTGCTGTAATGTAGGGTTGAGCCCATAGACGATGCCATTGTCCATCGGCAATGGCAGACCGATGGTCAGTGGTTGAGCAGGCATCATGATTGTAAAACCCCGCCCCCCGGCAAAAAAATCAAAATTTTCACATAATACTGCCATGTGAAAGCAGGTTTTAATCACCACGAACATAATCATTATAAATTTTAAATATGCTTCGCACATTCCTCGGAATTCTCTTCTCCCCACACACGGACACACAAGAGGCCTAAACCTCAGGTAAACACACTGGCTTGACCCGCCTCTCTCTGTCTCCCCCTTCGCCCATCTACTCCACTTTCTCCATCGCGAGAATAAGAGTAAAGTCTGTGCGAGGTAACCCATGCACATAAGATGACGACCCCCCCAGCCCCCACCCACATGCGCCCCCCGATCCATCCCGATGTTTCAATGTAGACGTCCGATGTAAATTTTGTAGACATCGCCCAACCCTACTCTTATTACAGGAGACAAACTGCAGTATTAACTTCAGTATTTCTGAAAGATCAAAGCACTACTACTGCTTCCCATGAAATTGAACCACTGAGTTCTTATGTCACGTTTTTGGCATCACAGGTTTTGTTGTATTTTTGTACATATAGACCTGTATGTTCTACTCTAGCCGTTTTCTCTTATTTGTATGTTTGTTTGTGTTTGTAGGTACTACAAAACTGCATATAGTCTTGTTCATGAGCTCAGAGCTCATGAGACCAACATATTGGAGATCAAAACTATGGCTGGATTCATCAACTATAAGGTACATTTCTGTCTGTGCAGTTGGTGGTCAGTGACGAGGTATCTCAGACAGTAGTGGCTGGATCAATGAGGGGTGGAGAAAGAACGGGTCCTGTTATTGCCAGGCAGAAGTGGACGAAGATGATAAATAATCCGTTTTGGAAATAGGCTTCAGAGAGATGGATGTAAAGCTGTACCTGAATCAGAATTTTCCAGGTTGACTCTTAAGTCACTGGTTTGCACTAGGGCTGCACGATTTGGAGAAAGTCATATTGCGATTTGCGATTGCGAATCGATTATAATGGAACAAATGGAACTAGGAGTCTACTTTTTTGATTATCAAGGAAAATGCACAAAAACTGACATTTTGAAATGTGTTTTTCTCAACTTGACCAAAGTTAAACAATATTTATAATAATAACTAGTAAACCTGAACTAAGCATGTTGCTCTACGGAGGAGGCCACTAGACGGAGCAAATATTGGCATACTGGCAGCATGACTTTGGCTAAATCTAAATCTGTCCACTGCAGAGGCTCTATTCACAACCTGGAGGAGGAACTAGTATACATGAGTGTATTAGTATAATATTATAACATTAAATAAAGAGTATAATATTCAGTTAATAGTACACTGTTAGTATAACAATAATTTACTATATTCATTATAATTTCATATAATATACTATTTTACCTCTAGTTGAATATTAAATCCAGTTACAGCAGTTTCATTTTTTATTTCATTTTCTTTTTTTATTTATTTAAACCTTGTGAAAGAAAAAAGTTTTACATTGGTCCCTTATATGTTAATGCTAAGGACTAACTTGTCAACAACAATATGTATCGCACATGACGACATTGCGATTGTGATTAGATTAATTGTGCAGCCCTAGTTTACTCCGAATATTTGACTTTTAGATAATTTTTTTGTTTATATAAATACTCAGTGTTTTTCTTCAGTACACCTACGAATATGAGATATATTATTCACTACTCATAGTTGCAGTACAGTTCAGCGCACCTGTAGAGCAGCTGCACCGCACAACATATTTATCAGGTTTTTTTCCTCTAAGACTCAATTTTGAATGCCTTTGTTCATCATCTGGGATGTGAAAACACACAATTACTCCGCTTTAATCTTGAGAAGCTGCAGCGCTGCAGTCTCGCTTCACTATTCACTGTCATTTCCATCTAAACTGAGGCTCATTGTTGACAATTTTCTCTCTGCTCACCTGCCATTCACCGGTCTTATGCCAAGTTGTGCATGGCTGCTGAAAACTGCGTGCATGTCCGTAGTTCCTCGCAGGATTATTCCAAGTACTGTTTGAAAATGATGTAATATTCTTTGTGTGGGTCATCAATTTTGATAAATCATTTGAATGTCGAGCACAGTTCACATACAACTTGGCACACTACCGACTAGGGCTGAACGATTTCGGAAAATACACGATTTTTTTTTAACCAATATTGCATTTGCTATTTAATATGAGTTTATTTTTAGCTCTTTATCTTCTGTATTATTCAAAATAGACAAGCAATAAATCATTGAATAGTATGACCAACACAGTACTAGATAGATTAATCACACACTGCTCTTTCTTGTAGGCCAGGTATACATGTAATGATGAAATTTGGTGATGCATGCAATTGCATCAATTATTATTATAATAATTTCATAGAAAGATAATTTAAGAGTCAAGTCATGGCATTAAATAATATCATATCATCAGGTAGGCCTGCCTACAGGCGACAAGAAAAACACAGAGTATTATACAGCAAATACATTGACTAGACAGTGGAGAAACGTGTTTGTGGTGAGAACAGCTTTCTTGCATTCAGAACTCTGGAATTAATTTTCAATTGTGAATCAGTCGGGAGAAGAGGCACCAATGCCAACAAGGTGGAAAGTAATAAAGTGCCTGGTTAAAAATTGTACAGAGCTGTTACACCGTGGAAAGGGAGAAGCCGAGACGAGGATTATGTGTCTCTAACCCAGGTGCGTGAGTGGATGGAACAGCAGAAAATGTTTTCTAGAGAGCTGCTGGAGCAGCAGGAGTGTAGCTACAAGAACTTTGTGACGATAATGGTCGAAACAACAAGAGACTTGATGAATTTGCTATAGAAATAAGTGGATTGCGTGAAAGCATCCATTACACCCAAAAAGATGTGGATGAGCTAATTGCCAAGGATAAACAATCCTCCACGAAGCTTTCAGAAATTGTTTCAGATTGTCTCAATGATTCGTGAAAACATCAGTTTATTTCTGCCCAGGATAGACTACTTGGAAGGTCAATTCCGACAAAACAACATAGTGAATGACGGGATTGAAGAGTCTGGTAACGAGTGCTGGGCTGAATCAGAAGCTAAGGTATGGAAGCTACTCTCTGATAAGCTCAAAATCACGGGGATTGAGCTGGAACAGGTGCATTGGACCGGACACTCAGCGGGAGAGAGAACCAGGCCGATCGTCGCAAAGACCTTAGTAGGTCATAGAGAAAGCAAAAGATTTAAAGAGGACTACTTGTGCACCCATTGACTATTACAATGAACAACTCAGAAGAAAACAAAACAATAGATGGGAGTGATGCAGATGTTGAATCAAATTAAGCTGACCAGGTTTTCAAGCCATACCAGCTAAATGACTCATATGATTCATATACAAATTTTTTCTTAAATTATGCAAACTGTAAACCTCGTCCCTGTAATTTTTATAGTGAAAAGGCGTTCCGCGCCTTTTCTGGTAATTTATCAAAGACGTCTGACACTTTCTCTAAATTTCACCTTAACATACATAGTTTACCTAAAAACAACAACCGATTAATTAATTTTATGTCAGCTCTAAATCATACATTTTCTGTTGTTGCCTTATCAGAAACATGGATCACGGATGATAAAACAAATTTTTATAACATGTCTCAATTTAAGTCTGTTCATTCATGTAGAAAGGATAAGATGGGAGGTGGAGTTTGTTTTTGTGTATAATGATTTTCAGTTCATATTTAGGAAGGATCTTACGTTAAACTCTGAAAATAATGTTGAATCTGTGTTCTTGGAAATACTTTCTTGTTCTCAGTTTGGTGGAAGAAATGTTATTCTTTGAGGTACCTACTGCCCGCCTGATAGTAATATTAATTGTTTCAATGATGTACTTGCTGCTGTTTTGGATGTTATTAATGATGAAGGTAAACTGTTTTCTACTTGGTGACTAAAACATCAATCTTTTTAAAAGTGAAAGCCATGCTCCAACAGCAGATTTCTTAAATGTATTGTATTCATCCTATTTTCATCCTCTCATATGCAAACCAACCAGAGTGACAAACAAAACCACCATCTTAATCAATAATATTTTAACAAATTCTTATGATTATGTGTCCAATTCAGGAATACTGTTCACAGGCCGCTTCCCCATATTTAATTTGAATTCAGGAATTAGTGGTATACAAAGAATGTCTACAAATAAACCAAACTATCGTAAGTTTAGTGAAGAGAATATATACTGCTTTAAATTCATGATTGAGCATATCACATGGAATAATATTTATATTCAATGTGATGCTGAATTGGCATACCAATCATTTTCATAAATATTTAATTCTATATTTCTAGTGTTTTCCGCTAGTTAAGTATAAAGGCAAGTCGAACCAAACTAAACCATGGTTCTCTTCAGGATTATTGAAGTCCTCTATAAAGAAAAATAAACTATATAGAAAATTTCTCCAAAATCCAACTGCACACAACTCACTCACTACACAATATAAAAATATATTTACACACCTACTTCATTTAGCAAGTAAGAAAAATTACTATTTATATAAGTTTAAAGAGTCTGTTAGCAACATAATGTATTACATTCATTCATCATATTATAATGAAGAAAAAAAAAAGGTTCTGTTAAAATTCCATCTAATTTTATTAATGATGGTATTTCTCTTACCAACCCATCTCATATAGCAAATGGATTTCATGACTTCTTTGCCAATGTTACAAAAATCAGCTGTTTGGCGACTGCTTTCTCAAGGATCTTAGAGAGAAATGGAAGGTTAGATATAGGTCTATAGTTAGCTAAAACATCTGGATCAAGGTTAGGCTTTTTCAGAAGAGGTTTAATTACAGCTACTTTAAAGTACTGTGGTACATAGCCTGTTGATAAAGATAGATTGATCATATCTAGTATAGAGGTGCCTGACTAAGGGTAAAACATCTTTAAGCAGCGTAGTCGGGATGGGGTCTAAGAGGCAGGTTGATGGTTTAGATGAAGAAATTATTGAAGTTAGTTGAGGGAAGCAAAGCAGTCTAAACATATATCTGGTTTTACAGTTGTTTCTAAGGTTCCTGAGTTTAGAGATAATTCGGTGCCAGTTGAGGGCAGGTCTTGGTGAATTTTGTTTCTAATAGCTAGAATTTTATCATTAAAGAAGCTCATGAAGTCGTAACTACTGAGAGCTATGGGAATACTTGGCTCAATAGAGCTGTGACTCTCTGTCAGCCTGGCTACAGTGCTGAAAAGAAACCTGGGGTTGTTCCTATTTTCCTCTATTAATGACGAGTAGTACGCTGCTCTAGCATTACGGATGGCCTTCCTATAAGTTTTAAGACTATCTTGCCAAATTAAATGAGAATTTTCCAGTTTGGTGGAACGCCAATTCCTCTCAAGTTTCCGCGATATTTGCTTTAATTTGCGAGTTTCAGTATTATACCATGGAGCTAACCGTCTTTGTTTTAGTATTTTCTTTTTTAGAGGGGCTACAGAGTCGAGTGTCATTCGCAGCGAGCCTGCAGCACTATCAACAAGATGATCGATTTTGGAGGGACTGAAATTAGCATAGGAGTCCTCCGTTACTTTGTGACTTGATGATGAATTTAGAGCTGATGGAATCGCATCCTTAAATTTAGCTACAGCACTATCAGACAGACATTTTGGGTTGCTCTGCGCTTCTCATGTGAACAGACACGGAGACGAGCGCTCTGCGAGTAAATGGAAGGCACTCTATAGATAACCATGGCAAAGGCTTCTGTGCGCTGCTGTATTCCTTCATAGCCTAGCTTAAAAAACTATTAGAAATAGGCTATTATGTATATTATTCATATTCATATAGCTGATAAATCTAGTCATGCAAACACCCTCCTGTCAATGTCCCGATTACTGTTCAGTGAACACACTGATGGCGAGGATCAGTCTCTCATCCATCTTCTTTTTGTGCTGCGCGTCGCGTACAGAAAGTTCAAGTCAGACCGCAACAGTTTCAAGGGAACACGCCCGCTTGTCGCTATGCCTGTTGCAATGCCCGCGCCTCCCTTCCTACACGCTCGCCTCTCATTGAACATGAATTACGAGGCGCGTAAATCGCTTCCCGTGTGAAAAGGCCTTTAGACTCTGCGTAGGGTTTTGGGTGGGTAACTGCTGAATTAGAAGGGCAGAGAAGTGTGTTAGACTGCGACTCTGCCTCCTGGTCTCAACTCTGGGTTGTCATGGATTTGGTCCACTAATAAACTTGGCCAGATTTCTAGAAATTAGAGCTGCTCCTTCCCAAGTGGGATGGATGCCGTCTCTCTGAATCAGACCAGATCTTCCCCAGAAGGTCTGCCAATGATCTACAAAGCCCACATCGAATGACGACATGCGGCTATGCAGCTCATCACTGGTCAGATTTGTTAGGGGTCCAGAGAAAATCATATCACATGCAAATGTCATTTCCTTGATGAGAGAACCTAATTTTGTTCTACTATATACTGCAAAGTGGTTCCAGATGAACAAACTTTAATTAAATATAGAAAAATCTAATTTTCAGTAATAAAAATAAAAGGAAGAGGATGCTAAATTGTTTATTGACAATATCGAAATCAACCAAGTTACGTCAGCAAAATCTTTTGTGGAAAAACACGTTGACTGTATGCGTAAAAAAATCATGAAGTCACTTGGCTTCATTAGAAAAGTTAGTTGATTGGTAAATCAATCCTGTCTTTTAACTCTTTATTATAGTTTATTGTATCCATACATATCATACTGTAACATTGTTTGGGCCAGTAATTATCGTCCTTCTCTTCAAAAAATCATTTTAATCCAAAAAGGTTTTTAAGATTGGAAACTGCATCAAATTGGTATGAACCATCAGCTCCTCTGTTGAAGACATCAGTATCCATCAAACACTTATCTTTATGTATAAATGTGTGGGTCAAACTCTTAGCCTACCAAAAGTGTTTCATAACTGCTTTTTAACTAACTCTGATGTCCATTCATATCCAACCCAACAAGCAAAGAATATTCATTTCCCTTATTATCATACAACTCTTGGACAATATTGCATAATTTTTTCTATAATAATTTTGTTTAATATCAACAGAAAATCCAGAGGGGAGGTTTCACGATAAGCCTTTGTGGGTTTTTTACCTCTCCTGCATAATTCATAGTGTATTTTTTTGATATATTTTTATTTGTCTTTTGTGCTACTAAATAAAATAAAAAAATACAGGAAGCGCTCAATACAAAACCCACAGTTCAACCACCAATGAATGAATCCTTATCTCAGTTGAAATCTCAACAGTAGTCCATCTCTCAACAAAAACTTTCTTTTCTTGATCCCAGCAAACAAAGAAAAAATAGTCAGTTTGAGGTTCAAAAAAAAGTTGGCCAACCAAAATAAAACCAAGTGACGCCTTTCGCGACTAATTGACAAGCTTAGTGATTCTCCGACAACACTGGAGTATCCCACACCCGCAGCGGGCAGATGCTGCTGGTAGCAGCGCTCTGGCTGTAACCAGGCTGTAACTCAGGACAGACTGGTGAGTTTGGTTTGAAATGCGTTTCACAGATATTCCTGAGCTGACTGCTGTCTCTGTGTGTGTGAGACATGGACACGTGCACTGATCGCCACAATACGATAACCGTACTGCACGCGTATTTCTGTTGTGCCTTTTTGCTGTCCGCCAAAGTGGCAGATGGCCCGATGATTTCAATTTACCTGCGGCTGGCAGGTGCTAATTTAATTCCCTGTTTGACACTAAAGCTTCTGCAGTGTCAGCTTCTGTCAATCTTAAGGCCATTGTACAACAAGTCACAGTACAGCGTAGTGTGCGAAGTTGATGCTTCCTCTGCTTTACTCTCGCATGTCATGTGAACAGGGTGTCCGCGGGGTCTTAAAACGTAATAAATCAATTTTGCGAAAATTAAGGCCATTAAAAAGTCTTAATCGCCATTTAAAAAGGTATTACATTTTGAAGTTTTTTTTTTCAATGTGAAAATCCTGTTTGTCCAAAAGTTTGTTTGCTAAAAGTGTATTTATTTATAATGCATAGCCAAAAATACTACACAGGCAGTGAGTAGCAACTGTGATTCCTTTCTGCAACGTTAGGCGCAGGGATCTACTGAGCGCCTATTGAATTAATATTATAGCCTACTAGTGGTAAGTTATATTCTATTATATGAAATTATATTGAATAACAACAGTAGTAACATAATTAATATATTAATATCAAACTTTTAGTTTACTATGAAATTTACAATATACTTTTAATTTAATGTTATACTAATACAGTTATTTAGACTTGTTCCTCCTCCAGGTTGTGCCTGTGCTACACCGCCTACACTACTGTGTTTCACATGATTTGCTGTAATATTGCGTACATTAATGTCATAGCTTATGTAAGACAGTTGCTTTTCGCAGGAAATCTGACCAGTCCTTCACATAGAAAACTGTTGGCCCATACAGGCTGTTATAGGCCACTGAGAAAGTTGGTGAATGCCTCAATTTGTAGGTGGCGTTACAACCTGATGACATATAGGCAATAAATATGTTATAAATATACTTAAATTCCTTTTAAAACCTCAAAAATGTCCCTTTTAAAGGTGTGTGGCTGATTTAATCGGTTACAGCTCAAAGTGGCACGGCAGTCTTAAAATATGTTGAAAAAGTCTTGAAAAGGTATTGAATTTTACTGCAGGATTCCTGTATATACCCTGGAGTGGAGTCGCAGCCTTTGCGATTGGAAAATCTCGTTTTATCATATAGCGATATTATTGCAAGTGCAATTAATCGTTCTGCCCTAATACCAACGCAGCTGGTGCTCTGTCTCTCTTCCCCTTCTACCACACACACGCACTACGCCCACACATGCGCACTGACCCCCTCTTGCAATTTTTAATTTATCTATGCACTTTATAAAGATTAATTAAAAGATTCTTTCTTTTCACATGTTTATTTACAGCATTATATGTTGATAATTATAAGATAATAGGCTGTATATGAACTTACTGGGAGAAAAACAGTAGTTCTATGTAAAATCAGACAATGAGCACCCCCACATAGTCAAAATAGCATGTTCCTTGTTTCATAACGCCTCTGCAAATGCAAACTGTGAGATTTGCAGTCAAATCAGCCTCCGCCTATTAAATCATCAAATCTTCGACTGTTTGTGGTCACCCCTGTTGTAGTTAGGTAATTTTGAGACAAAATTTTATAAAAGTACAGACTGACATGCTGCACTACTCTGTGTACAGTGACGGAGCTAAAAACTAAAGTGAAGTTATTTCACTGACTGGACCGATGATTCAAATCATAGACGTTTAGGAAGCATCCTAAACCAGATGTCAGTCTGCAGTTATTGACTCTCTCTCTCTCTCTCTCTCTCTCTCTCTCTCTCTCTCTCTCTCTCTCTCTCTCGATGACTCTCTCCTTATTTTGTCTCTTTAGATCTGCCGTCTGTGTTTCCAGCATAACACTCCTCTAGATGCTATAGCTCAGTTCAGGAAGCACATTGACCTGTGTAAGAAGAAGATCGGCAGTGCTGAACTGGCTTTTGAGCACGCTGCATGGATGTCTAAACAGTGAGAATACACATAAAATAACACACATACATTGTAGTCCTGAATAAACAACCTGCATGTAACAGATTGAAGTAATAAACCTTTTTTAAGAATAAATATACATTTGTCAGAAACAGTAAAAATAAATAGTTTACTTGGCTGTGAGACTGAAATGAATGGTTGTATGTGTAGTTGATAAACAATGAAGCATCAGTCATTAGATTTTTTGAGGATGCCAGGCTTGTTCTTGTTGACATGACAGACCCTGGTACAGGAGCACCAGCTCTTAACCCTGTTAGATTGACACACAGGATTTTGTCCTGGGTATCCTGGGTTTCATTTTCACAATTTTGTCAGTCATGGCTATAATGCAATGCAATTTAATCAATTAAAATTTTAGTTTGGAGACTTTGAGAAGAAAACACAGTTGTCCTCCAAAGACTACGTGTTACGTAGTACTAGGAACTAACCTTTATCCCTGATAATGCCCACACATCATGACCCCAAACCCAGAGTGTCTCTTCATCTTTGCTTTCTCACAGGTTCCAGTCATTTGGTGAGCTGTTTGATGAAGCAATAAAGTTGGGTCTGACCGCAATCCAAACCCAGAACCCTGGTTTCTACTACCAGCAAGCTGCCTGTTACAGCCAGGACAGGAAACAGCTGGCACTGCAGCTTTGCCAGGTGATAATACTACTGCTACTGTTACTACTTCTTTGGATTACGCTAGGAAAGAAGTAGCATGGTGTGTTGCCCTAGCACATTGAAAATCAAAATGGGTTATACCTAATTCAAAGACATTCAGAGTGTTAACGTGAAAAGTTACAGAAATGGTTGTGCCAAGAATGAAAAAAACCCTGGTTCTTTCTCACCTCCACACAGCTGGCCAATCACAGCGTAAAGTGGCTGTGCCCCAATTAGGGATCGGCCGAAACAGCCCAGTATTGAGTAGAATCGAAACGTCTCCAGTCAAACCAGTACTTCAATCGTTACTTTTTGTAACCAGATTGTGGCAAAAATGACTATTTGTATGGTTTTCCTTGCAGCCAAACACACAAGCAACACACCGAAAGAAAGAGAAGAAAGTGCCATTTTATTTAATTTAAAAAAAAATTTTACCTACCAGAGGGGAGAAGCTGGAACAGGGTGTGTCCGGGGTGAGATGGATCTGCAGTGATGTTTCCTGCCTGTTTCCTGACTCTGGAAATGTATAAGTCCTGAATGGAGGGCAGGTTGGCAACGATGATCTTTTCTGCAATCCTGGCTGTCCGTTGTAATCTGCTCCTGTCCTTTTTGGTGGCAAATCCAAACCAGACTGATGGAGGTGCAGAGGATAGACTGGATGATGGCTGTGTAGAAGTGGATCAGCAGCTCCTTAGGCAGGTTGAGCTTCCTGAGCTGGCGCGGGAAGTACATCCTCTGCTGGGCCTTCTTGATGATGGTGTCAGTATTGGGCTCCCACTTCAGGTCCTGGGATATAGTGGAACCCAGAAACCTGAAGGATTCCACAGCAGACACAGGGCTTTTTAGAATGGTGATGGGGGGCAGAGTGGGGGGGCTCCTCCTGAAGGCCACGGTCAACTCCACAGTTTTGAGTGTGTTAAGGTCCAGGTTGTTCTGACCACACCAGAGAGCCAGCTGATCAACCTCCCGTCTGTAGGCCAACTCATCACCGTCCCCGATGAGGCCGAGCACCGTCGTGTCATCCGCGAACTTCAGGAGTTTGACAGATGGGTCTCCTTAGGTGCAGTCGTTGGTGTAGAGGGAGAAGAGCAGCGGGGAGAGCACACACCCCTGGGGTGCGCGAAGTGCTAATAGGCTAATAGGGTGCTGGATGTGATGTTCCCCAGCCTCACTGCTGACTCCTGTCAGTCAGGAAGTTTGTGATCCTCCACAGGTGGAGGCTGGCACAGGGAGCTGGGTGAGTTTGGTGCTGAGGATTTACGGAATGATGGTGTTGAACGCTGAGCTGAAGTCCACAAACAGGATCCTTGAATTGTCCCTGGAGCGTCGAGGTGTTGCAGGAAGTAATGCAGTCCCAAGTTGACTGCATCATCCACTGACCTGTTAGCCCTGTAGGCAAACTGCAGGGGGTCCAGCAGGGGGCCTGTAATGTCCTTCAGGAGGGCCAACACCAGTCTTTCAAAGGACTTCATGACTACAGATGTCAGGGTGACAGGCCTGTAGTCCTTTAGTCCAGAGATGGAGGGTTTTTATGGGACCGGGATGATTGTGGAGCATTTGATGCAGGAGGGAACTTCACACAGCTCCAGTGATCTGTTGAAAGATCTGTGTGAAGATGGGGGCCAGCTGGTCTGCACAGATTTTCAGGCAGGATGGGGACACACCATCGGTGCCAGGAGCCTTCCTGATCTTGAGGCGGGGAGAGAGCATGGCATTGGGGGAAGGTGATTGTTTGAAGTTGGAGTAGGGGAGAGGTGTGACTCTGGGCTTCTCAAACCTACAGTAAAATCCATTCAGCTCGTCTGCCAGTAGTTGAGTACCAGCAGTGTTGGGGGTTGGCCTCCTGTAGTTAGTGTCTGCAGGCCACTCCCCACTGACGCAGGGTCGCTGGCTGTGAAGCTGTTTTCTAGCTTTTCAGCAGAGCTCCTCTTTGCTGCTTTGACCTCTTTAGTCATTGTGTTCCTGGCCTGGTTGTACAGGACTCTGTCCCCACTTCTGAAGACCTCTTCTTTGGTCTGACAAAGCTGCCTGAGTTTCGCTGTGAACCAGGGTTTTTGGTTGTTGTATGTGCAGAAGGTTTTAGTCGGCACAAACGTCCTCACAAAAACTGAACAAGGAAAAAGCCCTCGTGGAGATCTTTTAATTCAGTTTATTGATCGAAAATTAACAAAATACTTCTCCGTTGTTTACTTTCAACATATGTATCAAAAAAATTGTAAGCTGTAGTCTTTCCCCGTACAATACTACCCGTGAGCATGAACTAATTAGGATGAGGAAGATCTGATACAAATTCCCATTACTTTTATGTAACAGTTATTTGAAAAAAGGAAAAAATAAAATAGATAACCTTGCTTTTCCATATAACAATAAAAATAATAATATGCTACAAATCACTTACTACGGCTTCAACAGGTGGCATTTTATTCAAGGTATCAAATGAAGTAATCTATTGGTATCAGTATCACTTTAAGGGTACTGGTTTTGGTACTGGTATCGTAAAATTGTAAACGAAACCCAACCTTAGTGTGAATGTGGAAGGGTAGGATCGTTGGTTGTTGAAGTTTAGAGAAATGGTCGGACACAGCCCCACCCCCAACTGGAAAGTTGTAGGGGAGGGGCTTCCAAAGCTATTCGACCAGCTGACATGCACTTCTTACAAAGTATACTGGCTCTTTAACTGTTACCACCAGTAATACTACTGCTGCCAGCTGCTTCTAGTACTGCTTCTCTTACTAGTAGCATTACTGCTACAAATAATACCTTGAATGCTAATACTAGACTTGTACATATTAACAAAACAAACACCATAAATCCTGACTGAATGACGGATAAGGAAGTTTATATGTTCTATCTCACCCATGAAACACCAGTTAATTGTATGAATTGATTGATTGGTTGGTTGTACTAGGCTGGAGCGAGTTACCCCTCCCCTGAACCACTGGACGTCCAGAGTGGAGGCCTAGACTTCTATGGCCAGAGACCCTGGAGACAAGGACACCAGAGTATGTTGACACAGTTTGTCTAATATCTTTGACATGGTGTTAAAAATATATGGTTGAAACCTGACTTTTATTTCCAGGTATTGATCCTCCAGATGCAGAGAAGGAGAAGACAGGAATTCTGGCACTGCAGATTAAAGAGAGAGATGTACCACATTCAGTAAGAACACACACTCACTGAATACACAGCTGTGGCCATTGTCGCTCTCTATATCATCCTCCCATTTGCTTAAAGGCAGCAGTTATTAGACGCAAAACTATTAGGAGTATAATTTATATGTGATTATAGCATCTTTCAAATAATCTGATCATTACTATCTGCCACAGTGTCTTTTCTGGGGAGCGACAAACTTCTTTAAAAATCTCTGTATAGTGACTTTAAATGTCAATCACACTACATAAAACCAAGCTTGAAGTAAGGTTGAAAGTGTGTGTGTGTGTACACACTGAGTCAACAATAGAGGTTTTCATTTTTACACCAAGAACACAAAATGCTCCATACTCTTCAGAAAGATGCACCTCCTGCTGTTAAACAGATCATTTGAGATCACAGCACCATATTCAAAATCCCTCTAGCTGCTGTCAGGTTGTGTTGTGCTGCTGTACTGAAATGTGCTTCTACCCGTCTCTGCCCCTACAGGAGCTGATAATAGCACTTGTCAGTAATGCTGTCGCCCAGTTTAAAAAGTACAAGTGCCCTCGAATGAAGAGTCACCTCAGTGAGTATCATAACGCTCTTTTAATCTCCAAGTCCTTTAATGCGTCCAGGTCATCCTCCTCTTCAGTCACCTTTCTCCCTCCTGGTCACCGCTGAGACCAAACGTACACCCCCAAATGCTAGTCGGCAGTAGCTCCACAGCGTCCACTGTGTGGACTTTTGCCGAGCAAGCAGGATAACTTCCAGTTTAGCCCTCCGCTAACGGGAATGGGGATAAAATTGTATACGTGCAGCTGGTATAGCCGTTTCAAATGTTATCGACCAAGTGGATCACATTCTAATAGTGAAATGAGTCATTTCGCTCGAGTTGTTACAGTCAAATATATCGACCTACCGTGTTACAGTCGCTGTTTTGGCTACCCAACCAATCACGGAGCTTACGGTCCGAGTCGAATTTGATGCAGAAGTATAAATTGCACTTATGCCTCACTGTTTCTGCACCACAGTCCATTATAAAGCACATAATACATGAAGCTTACAAAGGCATTGGGTGGTGAGGATCAAGGCTCCTCTCACTTTGCTTAATTAGATAAGCATGCAAATCTTGCCTAAATTTTTTTAAAATACAACAGAAACACAAAGTAGTACTGACAGCCATAATTTCAGCTTGTAGTAAAACGGTCCAACGTTTTTAATGGGCATTTAGCATGTGAAAGTACAAATGACACAATTGTGTGCACAGTGGCAAAGTTCGGAAAGTATTCATTATTGGTCACTTGATAGGCACACGGGCTTGTTATATATCACCATTTGCAGTAAAAAGAAATAAATGTTTTCCAGCAGGGCAGTAAAATGTGAAGTTTAGCTGCTGATCTGAGCTTACCTGCTGTTTTATTGCCAATTAACGTTACTGATCAGCTGATTGTTTCACTAACGTAACCGGCAAAGCCAATCCACAGGCTGGAGAATAAGTAGGCAACATGAAATTAATGCAACTACATATTTTACACCACTGACAGGGGAAACACCTCACGTCTCTCTGTGATTATGGCCGGCTTCAAGCTAAAGCTATCAAACGACAGCTTTCATTTGCATCGCTAAAGTCTGACAAACTTAACTTAATTATCTGTCCAGCAGAAACTTCAGCACCGCTTTGAAAACATCTGTCCCACATTATAGCCTTCCATCTGGGAAAATCCACATCCGTGATTTCTGCCGTCAGCTTTCTGCATCTGTCCCGACTCAGTCTGGCTTCATGGTATAAAGACCCACAGGCTGTCGGCTCTCGTGCTAAATAACGTGTGCTCGTTCATTTGTCCAAATGTCACTTCTCTTCTTACCTCTAAAAAATCAAAAGACTACTCAGAGACTGCATATTATTATTATTATTCCCTCTTCTTCTATCTATGTATTTAATATAGTGACGGCCTTCTACACTGCCAGAATTATACAAGCAGAAGAAGAACGCCGTGATGACGAAATGCGCTCTGTAGCGCTGTTTGTTCATTGTCGGCTACGGTAGAAACATGATGACAAAATACTGCAACCTCCACAGAAGGGGGTGCCCACGGTTATGTAGATATAAATGGCTCGTTCTAAGGTAATAAAAACATAATGGTCCATTACTTAAGGTCTTTATACACCACTGAAAACATAGTTGTGGATATTATATTGCATTTCTGTCAACAGATCCTCGTAAATTTATGAGAAACAAACACTTGAAGGTTCAGTGTGTAATATTTCTAACTAAAATCTTGGTTTTCTCAGAATATTACCTCCTCTGGCTCCGTAAAAAGTTTTATTTTTATCTCCAATAGCCCTAATACGACGTGATGATTCACTATGTCATCAACCTAATTGCAATAATTTCCATGGGATGCCAAAGCATCAAAAAGGTCTACCTAATGAGTGAGTCACTTCCACTTCACAAAAAGTGAACACAGTAATGATTGAAACGAGGTGCATTCATAATCAAACAAACTGAACAGATACCAGTACAATCAAATGTAGTGCCTTCAATAAGAATTAAATGTAACATTCCTCATTTTGCTGTAGAGCCCTTTGGAACCCCCTGTAACTAGTTAAGTTTATTTGTATAGCAAATTTTAACGAGGCAATTCAAAGTGCTTTACATAAAAGGCATAAAAATAAATCTAAAATATGCTGTTCTGGCATTACGGAGGGCATCACTATAATTTTTAAGACTATCTTGCCATATTAAACAACATTCTTCTAGATTGGTTGAAAGCCATTTCCTTTCAAGTTTCCACAATGTTTGCTTTAATTTGTTTCTGTGTTATACCATGGAGCTGATAGTCTTTGTTTTATTATCTTTTTTAGAGGGGCAACAGAGTCGAATGTCAATCTGGGAGGCACTGAAATTAGCGTAGGAGTCCTCTGTTACTTTGAGAGATGGTTATGAATAGAAAGCTGATGGAATCCCTTCCTTGAATTTACAAGAGCACTATCAGACTGACATCTCGTGTAGAAGATTTTGCCCAATGGCGTGTAGTCCAGCTATAGGTACTCAAAAGTTAATATAACAGGTTATTGAGTGAAATTGAGACCTGCTACGTAGTTGTTTAACACATCTAGATGTGAATACCACGAAATGAGAGCTTTTGGTCTTAAACCCAAATGTCTTCAGTGAATAACAAAAACAAAGGAATTTGTCTTACCGTTCCAATACTTGTATTGTATCTCTTGAATGTACCTCTTCCCAGAAGGCAGCAGGGTGAACAGGCTGTGGCTGGGTGGGTACTGCCCTTTAGTATCCTTTGGGCTCTGCGTAGGCACCTCACCGATATCACTGATGCTCGGGAGATGGGTACCAATGATATTTTTATTGGGTTTTGAATTGTAAAGACTCATAAAACAATTAACAAGTCCCCAAACAGCAACCCCAACATATACAATAGTAAATACAATAAAAAAAATAATAATAATAAAATAAACTGGCACGTTACAGAGTTGCAGAACCTGTGAATCAATTATGCCCCAGTGTTTCCAGCAGGAAATTGTAAGTTAAAATAATCCAGAAATGGCTGCCAGACCGTATAAAATCTCTGGGTTGAACCCCTGATCGTGTGTTTCAACTTAAGTTTCAAGTGTACCATTACATCCTCAACCCAGCACCTGTGTATGGGAGGCATATCTGACTTCCAATTGCACAAAATAAGACGTCTGGCCAATAGAGATGAAAACGCAATGGCGTCTGACTGTGCACCAGATATCGCCATCCCAGCAGGGGTCACACCAAATATTGCGATTTCAGGAGCAGGGCTTATCTCTCTGTCAAAGATGTAAGAAAAAATATCAAAAATTAAAGACCAAAACTGTATTAACTTTGGGCAAGCCCAGAACATATGATAGAGGGTAGCCAGAGCCTGATGGCGTCGGGAGCAAGTCGGGTCAACATCTGGATATATCCTTGCAAGTACTCCTAGATAGATGAAGCCTGAAGCACTTTAAACTGAAGCAAACCGTGTCTGATACAGATTGAAGTTGAATGTATTCTCTTAATTGTGCTTTGCCAGGAGACGTCCGACATTTCAAATCCTAGTTCCCCCTCCCCTCCTGCCCTAAAATGACTAAGTGATGGCGAGGCGACCATCTGAATATCCTCATATAATCTGCTCACTCCTCCTCTTTGATTTAGACTCATCTATCCAGTCATTTGACGAGAGTAATGCAAAGGAAGGTAAATGTTTCTGAAGAAAGACACGCACCTGCTGAAATAATGCGAACCAGGGATATTATACTCATTTACCAGCCGCTCAAATGACATGAACACACCATCGTTAAAAAGATCCATCACCCGTTTCAGACCACTCCTGAACCATGACTTAAATGCTGTATCCATGACTGAGGGTGGAAAGAGTGCGTTCACTGTGATTGGGAGAGAGGGCATAGCATGTCTATGTTTGAAATGGGTCCTGAATTGGGACCATATTCGAAGTGAGCCACACACAATAAGATTATTTGTAAGACGCTGCTTACTGAGTGGCAATGGCGCACATACTAAAGAATCCCCTTTGCTTAAACAAAGTCTTTATCCGGGTGGTAGTCCAGATAATGTTAGTCAAACATACCTCTGTATACAGGATGTAAGTTAGGAAACCACGGAAAGTACGTCACTCTGCACTGTCACATCTTTAGGTTGCGCGCTTAAGGTTTTCCATTATGCAGTCCTTTGCCTGTTTTGGGTCTATAAAGCTTGTTCGCACGCCATCTGGCATTGTTATCCTCAGCTCCGCTGGGTACCACAGGCCGTAGCGGATTCCCTCACAACTCCTTAACAGGCCCTGCACTTCATTGAACTCTTCCCGCTGCTTGGCTACTGCCTGTGTGTAGTCTGGTTGGATGCAGATCTTATCACCATCCCCCGTAGTCAGTTGTTTCATCTGCGCAGCTTTCCTTAGTATTTCCTCCTCCTCCTGGTAGTAATGGCACCTGATGGCGAAGCCTCTTGGCGGGTCACTGTTATCCGGTCTCACGCGCAGCGTACAGTATGCATGGTCCAATAAAGGGGGCTTATCGAGACCAAGCGTCTCCTTCAGGCACTGAGAGATCAAATCCGTCATGCGCCTCCCGTCTTTCCTTTATCCTGGTAATACGCAGGTTATCGCAACGCGACCGTGCCTCCGAATCCTCATTTCGTGCTTTCTGGGTAGCGGGCTCCTTCTGCACGTTAACCATGTCCCGCTCCAGAGCAGCAATCAGGTCGGAGTGGCTGTCGGCTGCAGACTCGAGGGCGACCACCCGTTTATCTAGGGCTTCAAACTGGTTCTGAATTTCAGCGGATTGTGCCTCTTCTTTGGTGAGCAATTCGGTCCTCAGCGCGGCGCTTGCTAGGAGGATGGCCTCATGTCCGGGTCTGCGGTCAAGTGCGGCGTTAGGTACAGCATCAGGTGCAGCGTTAGCCTCTGGGCTAGCCTTGGAGCTAACCGTTGTATCAGGCGCTTTTCGGGGGTTTTTAGACATTTTCAGCGAGCGTGAGGTCAAAATGTCAAGCCTGGTGCGACGTCTTGGCTTGATTCAATGAGCGTGATTCAAGGTATTTACATTAAATTGCTGCTTCTATATTTCTTAATGGTGTTGGCGAGGAGCTCAGTAAAAACACGTCCTCACGTGGCACCGCTCAGACCGGAAGTCCCGGTACCAATGATCTTCTGAGCAGTTTTAATCACCCGCTGCAGAGCCCTCTGGTCCTGGGCTGTGCACATCCCATGCCAGTTTGTGGTGTTTCCAGTCAGGATGCTTTCTATTGCTCCTCTGTAAAAGCTGAGTGAGCTGGTGAGATAAACGCATCATTCTGAATGTCCACATGAATTTTAAAAACACCTACAATAATACCTTTATCTGTTTTAAGGACTAAAGTTGATAAAACTCTGAAAGTTCAGGTAAAAATTCTTAAAATAGACCGGGAGCTGGGTACACCAGTGTTTCCCCTTTCATTGTTTTAGGGGAACGGGCCGCCCCCCCAAAACGACTCCCAGCCCCTCATGAAAAATGCAGAAGTTGTGGACAGAATCGCAGAATTTGTCAATAAAAATGGAATTAAGGTTGTTGACTCTGAATATCATGGAATCTGCCAAAAATGTTAATGCAATTTATAAAAATCAGGATTTTCCCCAGCATTACAATTAATTTTGCCCACAGCACTTAAGCCAAACAAACAGAAAAACTATGCTGCTGTATTTTGGTGTTTACATGCGCTGCGTCTCCTCCACACAAACACACACACACCGTCATATCATAATCAGCGCAACACCACATCGGCATATGCAAGACGTGAACACATTGTATAGATCGTGGCAGTGTGTGCAGAGTTCGTTAATTGGTTAGAAAAAATTTAAGTTACGTGCGAGGAAATAATTGCACATACATTTGAATATTTCTAAGTACATATTTGCATGATACATCAAATTCATTGATATTGATTCAATTTGTAATATTTTCCTATTGAATTATTGACATTTAATTTATCCACCACATTTCTGATGACAAAATGTTCTTAAATTGTAAAACACAGAATTCAGAAAAATTAAAACGGAATACAGAATTTGGGATAAATTAAAACAGCAAGCATAGAGCCCTATTCATCCATTTATATCTACATAACCGCGGGCACCCCCTTCTGTAGAGGTTGCAGCATTTTGTCGTCATGTTTCTACCGTAGCCGACAACGAACAAATAGCGCTACACGCGTATACAGCGCGTTTCGTCATCATGGCGTTCTTCTTCTGCTTGTATAATTCTGGCAGTGTAGACAGCCGTCACTACATTAAATACATAGAAGAAGAAGAGGGAATAATAAAATGAAGTCTCTGAGTAGTCTTCTGGTTTATTAGAAGTAAGAAGAGAAGTGACATTTGGACAAATGAACGAGCACACGTTATTTAGCACGAGAGCCTATCTAATTGAGAAAGTGAGAGGAACCTTGATCCTCACCAGCCAATGCCTTTGTAAGCTTCATGTATTATGTGGTTTATAATGGACTGTGGTGCCGAAACAGTGAGACTTTCATTGTCCTGTTATCTGTCAGTGGTCATACTTGATGCACTAAATGTGCTAGTGTTTGAGATGTTTTCTTTGGTATGTTAGTCCGGATGAGCCAACACTCCCAAGTTGTAAAATACTGTATTACAGGAGTATGAGACATCAAGTAGCACTTCATTTCTTCATGTGGCTGTTGTTTAATGAAGAAGTCACAATAATATTCAAAAAAACATATGGTTTTACTGAATAATTAAGTAAATGTCATTTCTTAATATATCAATCTAAAGAAACCTGATTTCTTGACTGGCAACTCTCTATCTCACAGAGGACCTTGAGGACCTTGTCCTTTCTCAGGCACCGTAGCTATACTACTCTCTTGGATAGGGGAGGGGGGGGTGCAATTCGCACCCTCACCACTAGATGTCACTAAAACTTACACACTGAACCTTTAATCTCAGAGAATATCCAAGTTTCTTCTCTGAATATTACCCTCTGTAATTTCTTTTTTTGTTTTACCTAGAATGGCTTTCACACGGCTTCATAGTGAAAACATCCTTTTTAAATAAAAAATTTTATTTTTTCAACCATCGGGGACCATTTTTTGTTGATTTACCCCCTGCTGTGGTTACCCTTGTCACACTCCTCTCAGTATTTGTCTCATTCTCTGTTTCCTTTCTAGTGGTGCAGATGGGAGAGGAATACTACCATGCTAAAGACTACACCAAAGCCCTAAAGTAAGTGGAAACACTCCCTGACATATACTGTAGATGCTCAGAAAAGTCTGATTGATACTGCACCTGAAATCAACCATGCATGTCATTAAAGAGAAAAATACAAACTTTTCACAGTCAGTTTAGTAGAACCAAAAGATAGATTCTGAATGGGATATATACACCCTGTGTGGATTTGGATGCTAATAGCAAATGAGCCAGTCAATATTTCCGTCTCCTGGAGATGCAAGGAGATGGTTTCCTTAATGTGTTCAGATATCTGAATATTTGTATGTATGTCTGTTATGTTATCAGACTGTTGGACTACGTGATGTGTGACTATCGCACAGAGCGATGGTGGGGCCTCCTGACAGCCATTTTGACTACAGCTCTGCGCTGTGCTTATCTGATGGCCAGTGTTAAAGACTACATTATATACTGCATGGAGCTGCTGGGCAGAGGTAAGCAAGAAGGTTACACTCAGCCATTTTTAGCCAATCAGTGTTGTCTACCTCTGGTATGATGGAGGTAATGCAGTTTTTTTATTGATTATACAACCTATCCAAGCTTCCATTTGACTTCAGCTTCAATTGATATCAGCAGGTAGGGTTGGGCCGATGCCATCGTCCATCCATGGCTGACAGACAGCACGACACTGAGCCGGCATCGCGATTGTAACCCCCCCCCAAAACCAACATCTGCACTTGTGTGTTCACTGTTGCTTTACCTGGTCCGTGTGTAAAATATCCACCGCGACTTCTGACATAAGTTAATAGTCTACCAATTTTTTTACCGAGTAAAGTCCGTGCGAGAACACATGCACATAGGACGACCGCTGCCCCCAGGGCGAGTGCACGCGCCTGATGACATCGTCCATCCTGATGTTTCATTGTAGACATCGTCTGATGGAAATTTTGTAGACATTGCCCAACCCTGTCAGCAGGTAATCAAGTAGAAGTCCTTCTTGGTCCTATAGAACCTTTTAACCATTTAATTTTTTAATTAGAAGAACCTGCTTTGTGTGGATGTTGTTGTCCCTCACCTGAAAAAGTCTAAAGGGTCCAGTCCACAGGTTGAGAACGTATTTGTGATAGATCTGCCATAAAATTGACGAAGATATTCAAACCATTACATTTCAGAGAAAAACTAAATTGAACAAATTCAGCATTACCATAATTTATGGTAGAAGAGGTAATGGTTTAGTCATCTTGTCTTCCAGCATCAACCTTGAAAGAGGAACAAAAGTCGAGGATTGAGAAGAATCTTCTCAAAGTCCTGATGGTGAGTAGAAGCATTCCCTCCAGGTCAACACAACATGTTCAGCAAATCAAACAGCCATCCAGTGGATTCAGCACAAAAATGTCTGAGTTTAGAATATATGAATTGTTGGCCTCAAAAGTTCATGTTGCAGTAAGAGTATGATTTAAATGCATGAAACTCTTTCTATTAACAAACTCCTGGATGCAAATGTGCATTTCAGGCAGTTTGTAGCTATGCTGTACTGTGAAATTAGTCACAAATGTCCCTGGTTGACATTTTGACCAGCAAATGACGTGCTGTCAACCAGGTGACACGGCAGAGATATTTTATTTTGTTCATACACAATTTGTGTTGCTGTTTTCAGAACGAGGTCCCTGACACTGAGCCGGAGTGTGATCCATCCTCTGTCAGTGCAGCTAGGTCACTATGGAACGACCGCATGGCTTTGGCTGGATCTAATGAGCTCACTATAGAAGTGCAGGACTACATCCCATTCAGTTAGTAAACACACACACACACACTCAAATGCAGTGACACACTAGAATCTGTTTACACGTTAAAGTAATTTTTTCCTGTCCTCCATGTTCATCATGTACATGAAGGGAAACAAAGAATGACTACAGCAGTGTTGTGCTAAAAGGCAAGATGAGAGAAAAGATATGTGGTTAAAGAATAAATATCACAGATGGATACTGCATTGGCTGCTACTGTTTATGCTACGGGGAAGCTGCGCCTCCTGATGCATGCAAGTCTGTCGAGGCTGGCGGTCTATCCACAGTTAACATCATCCTATCTCGCCGGATTGTCAACGTATTTTTCAGCAGCTTGATTTGTTACAAATGCCACATATGTATTTCTGATGCATGCTACTTATATTTAAGATGAACTTACGCTATTTAATTAGTTTTCTATGGATATTCTTCTTTCTTACTGCATTGTAAAATGGCTGCCATGATCTAATTTTGTTTATAATGTTGGAAATACTTTAAAGGGGCCATATGTAGTTTATCAATGAAATCACTTATTAATAGATAAAATGTTTACTTCCTTTTTGTTAATGGGCTGTAGCCTCACTTAGAAATGAAGCCCACGCCTGTTTTCTCTGTTGCCCATATCAGCCACTATTCTGCTTCTTATGTGGGGACACCAGGTCGGGATGTAGCTCTGTGCACACTCCTGAGCCTCTCTCTGACTACAGCGACAACACCGCAGCTAATGACATGCAGTCCACTAACACCATAAAACAACTGGCTCCCAGCAAAACACAGACTCCAACATAAACTCCACGTAAGAATACAAATAATCATTATTTGCAGAGCACTTTTCATAAACAACTTACAAAGTGCTTTAACAAGTGTAAAGACAATAATACAAAAAGAATACATGATAAAAGCAAGAATACATTGAAAAGACTAAAATACACATTTAAGATAAATATATAAAAGTATGTTTTAAGAGGGACTTAAGAGTTCACTGACTCAGCTGACCTGATTTACTCGGGCAGGCTGTTCCAGAGCTTCGGGGCCCTGACAGCAAACGCTCTGTCCCCTTTAGTTTTCAGTCGAGACTCTGGAACAGACAACAGACCTCTGCCCGAGGATCTCAAGATGCGTGCTGGTGTGTATGGGACTAAAAGGTCAGAAATATAACAAGGCGAGAGGCCATGAAGAGCTTTAAAAGTGATCAATAAAATTTTAAAGTCAATTCTAAAACATACTGGGAGCCAGTGTAATGAAGCTAAAATAGGAGTAATGTGGTCATATTTCTTTGTTCTGGTTAAAAGCCTGACAGCTGAGTTCTGGACAGTCTGGAGTCGATCAGTAGATTTTTGGGTTAAACAAGTGAAAAGACTTAATCCAGGCGTGATGAGATGAAGGTGTGTGAAATGGTCAAAAGTTAACATAGATCGAATGTTTGCTATATTTCTAAGTTGATAAAAACATGACTGAACAAGCTTTGTGGAGTGCTGCTCAAAATTTTAATTACTATCAAACCAAACACCAAGGTTCTTTGCCACAGGCTTAATGTGATTTACTAGGGAACCCAATGACCAGGATTTCTGTTTTGTCCGAGTTCAGCTGGAAGAAATTATTTGAAATCCATTTTTTAACTTCACAAAGGCATTTGGTAAGTGAATTCAGCATTCCAGGATCTGTGGATCTGACGGGCAAGTACATTTGTGTGTCATCAGCATACATATGAAAAGAAATACCATGTTTATGGATAATATGTCCAAGGGGAAGCAGATACAAGGAAAACAAAATGGGTCCTAAGACCAACCCGGCACACCATATTTAACTGGACAGAATGAAGAGACATAGTTGTTTACAGACACGCAAAACTTCCTATTTGACAGGTAGGATGAAAACCATTCTAGGGCAGTACCAGAGATCCCCACCCAGTGCCTCAGTCTGTCTAACATGATGATGTGATCAATGGTGTCAAAAGCAGCGCTAAGGCCCAGGAGTACCAGGACTGAGCACATACCTTCATCAGCAGATGTTAAAAGGTCATTGGTGACTTTAAGCAGGGCAGTCTCAGTGCTGTGGTACTTGAAACCAGATTGAAACTTTTCACATAATTTATTTTCCAGTACAGTGAGCAGTTGTTTGGACAGAGTTCTTTCTAAAATCTTTGCAATAAAAGGCAGTTTTGAAATTGGTATAAAATTTTATGTGAGGGAGGGATCTAAACCAGGTTTCTTTCAAAGTGGGTTCATGCAAGCCGTTTTAAAATAATCAGGGACACAACCAGTAGATAGGGAGCTGTTGAAAACAGAGATCAAATGACAACAGAATCCATTAATTTCATTAAAAACTTTGTAGGTATTACATCAAGTGGGCTGGAGGAGATGCATAGTGCATTAATGATTAAACTTGTTTTATATAAAACTATTAATGTTTTCTAATGTTTATAAATTGCAATTAACAATAACACAAACACAACATTTGGAACTTTTTAAAAAATGCACCAAATGGGTATGGTCAAAATGAAACAACTTTTTAAACTAGAAAAGACTCAAGAGCAAACCAAAGCTGTACAATTCTAAAGATTTTATTAATAGAAAATATTTTAAATAACATTTACTATACATGAAAATACACACAGACCATTCTTTTTAGATATCTCACAAATAGACAGTGACTGAATGTGACTGAGTATGTCTTTGGCCGAGGATAATATTAATTGTAGGACTGATCTGGCTTTGCCTTCATTAATAAAGATCTTAACCTGAAAGCCACGAACCAAGACTTCTGTCCTGGTTTCACATTTATGTCCTGTGCTGAACTGTTAACCGACATAGGCCGACTGCCTCATCCATCCTTGAGGATCTTTTGGCTGATCTGCTAAGCAGGGCAGGTGCAGTGGACTCCATGAGGGCAGATGCGTATGCTGGGGAAGGAAAAACATGTTTATAAAATATAACACACCATCACAGTAATCTCTCAGCTTCCATCGTGGTTGAAATGCAGAACTACTGAGAGAAACCTGTGGAAAAGGCAGATCATGCAGTTCACAAATTGTACATGTGTGGAAAAAACCCAGAAGTAAAGACAACATATAGAACATTTATAAGACCATCCAACGAAGGTTAAAGTCAAGGTCAACTGGACTTGGTTGAAGATACTGGGATCCATTATCTTCCAGTATCTTCAACCAAGTCCAGTTGCCCTTGACTTTAACCTTCGTTGGATAACTATGACCTGGATGACTGAGAATCTTCATAGACATTTATAAGACCAAATTCTTCTTGTATTGTGAGCCAACGCTGCCACCTTGTGACTAAAAAGTGCCAATAAGTTATGTTTGCACAGAATATCCATGTACATTAAATACTAGTTTCTGTTAATAAGGTACACCAAGCTAAAACTCTTGCAGTCCAGTAAAACAGCCCTGCAATAAATTATATCTTCATGAAGCTAGTAATATTTTTTGTAATTTGTAAAATGTCTTCATGTGTTTTTACTCTTAACCTCCAAAATTGCTGTTTCAAAACAGAATCTTTACAGAATTACATGTGATTACTTCAGGACAAATGTTGGTGTGCATTTCCATTTATAAAATTATTCTAATTCTTTGCACAATCTAGCAAATTTAACTACACACTATTTTATTTCTGGAAGCACTGAAATCAAATTAAACCAGGCACCAACCAGCACCGCTGACGACATCATTTTTAACCACAGTCAAGTTATGTTGTAACTGGTTCCAGCGTGCAGTGTTCATGAATGTTCTGAACGTGGTTCACCATCACATCTCAGTTAGAGTGGAAGAAGCTGCAGTTGAGTACAGATGTTTAATAATGGCTGGCCTCCACAGATTCAGGTCCTTCCTTTCTGTACAGAAAATGTAATTATAACAAAAGCCAACCTAAACGGAACAACCACCAGCCCTGCCATAAGATCAACCTTTACGAAACTTATAATGTTCTGTCTCTGCTGATCTTAAGTCTGAGATGTGTTAAATAATATGTATGCATAATGTGTCTTCTTAAGTTTCAGTGTGCTGAGCTCTCAGGACCTCCATGTTAATGAGCTGCTAGTTGACAAAAACAAGCAGAGAAGCCACACACTTGTGGTGCCAATGCCCATTATTAAAAATTTACAAAACGTTTTGTATGTAAGTTTTCATCATCAGAGTAGCTACTACCTATGATTGTGGAGCTGCTCTTGTCACTTCTTTGCCTGTTGCTTGGCCACACATTATTATAAAGTGCATAACAAACAAAATACTCCAATTCAGTTGAAGGCAATGAGACAGCACTTGCTTTAAGTAGAAGTTTCAGTGTGACAGCTTTCTCTGTTTCATACAGGCTATGTATGCGTGCAACAATTGTCCCCCGCGACGACAATGTATATAACTTGCACTCTCCAAAATAATTCTTTGCCTCAGTCGGCTAGCATCAACCTGATTAGCTGTATGCTTAGCTCGTTGATGGTAACATTAGCTTAAAGTCGAAGTGCTTGGATGATATTTTAATTCCTTTTCACGCAAGGTGCATACTGCTTTTGACTTGTCAACGGAGCCGTCTGGGACTGTGTTGTTGTTCATCTCCATGGCTGCAGCAGGAGGTAGGAAGTGTCTGTGGCAGCATGACAACAAGTAAGGGTGCATCGAAGGGTCAAAATAGTAGCAGCCAAAGATGTTTTTAGCAAGGATTCTTTGGTAACAGCGCCACTGACTGTGTAAAATAAGAATATTTGACACACGCGATTAACGTGATTAACACGCGTTATGATCAGTCCTCCACGCGTCAGTTTTCATCATCAGAGTAGCTACTACCTATGATCCATATTTGGATGAAGGACGGTTGGCAAAGGGCTCTTTGCCAGAGGAAACTAAACATCCATTTATCTTATCCAAAGATCAACATGTAGCCACTCTCATTCTTAGGGATATACATCAACAGCTTGGCCATAGCGGTCGTAATCACATATTGTTGACACTGAGAAGGAAATACTGGATCACAAATGCCAACTCAGTTGTAAAGAGAATCATAGCAGAATGTGGTTTCTGCAGAAGATATACGGGAAGGATGAGGGAGCAAAAAATGGCAGATTTGCCAAAGGAAAGGTTAGATTACGATCACCCGCCATTTAGTAATGTGGGCGTCGACTATTTTGGACCGATAGAGGTGAGGAAAGGACAGCACAGTCAAACGTTACGGTGTGGTATTCACCTGTTTGGCAAGTAGAGCAGTCCATCTAGAAGTTGCTACCTCTCTGGATACAGATGCATGTATTAATGAATTACGCCGCTTCATCTGTAGAAGGGGTGAGGTCACTCACATTCAATCAGACAATGGAACCAACTTCAGAGGAGCAGAGAGAGAACTTGGAGAGGCCCTTTCATCTCTGCCGCAAACATCCTTGAATCTGTGTTTGATTCAAAGGGGAGTCAAGTGGAATTTCAATCCTCCAGCAGGGTCACATTTTGGTGGTTTTTGGGAGCGTGTAATCCGCATGGTGAGAAGGATTCTCAGTGCAGTTCTTCGACAGCAGAAACTGGACGACGGACTTTCTACAGTCATGTGTGAAGCTGAAGCCATTTTAAATGATAGGCCTATCACCAAGCTGTCCGACAACCCAAATGACCTTGAACCCCTTACTCCTAATTCAATTCAGTTTTATTTATATAGCGCCAAATCACAACAACAGTTATCTCACAGTGCTTGGTTGGTGAGGGTTTATGGTAGCAAAACAGTCCAAATATCCATTCAGCTTTAAAGGTGCTCCTGAGGAGACTAAGGGCAGGTCAGCATCCATTGAAGGCAGGAGGTGCTGAATTTTATCTATAATAACTAAAATTCTGTTGTTGAAATAGTTCATAAAAATGTCACTACTGAGGTCAAGAGAGACACATTGTTCCTTAGAGCTGTGGCTTCCCGTCAATCTAGCTACAGTGTTGAAGAGGAACCTGGGATTGTTGTTATTTTCCTGTATTTATTTTGAGTAATAGGCTGCACTGGCGCTGCCGAGGGCCTTCCTATATATTCTCAATCTATCCTGCCACATTGAATGAGTGTCTTCTTGATGTGTAAGACCCCATTTCCCCTCAAATTTCCGTGATGCTCTCTTTAACTTGCGTGTTTGGCTATTGTACCATGGTGCTAGTCTTCTGTGTTTAATCAGTTTCTTTTCCAAAGGAGCAACAGTGTCAAGTGTCATTTGGACCAGCCGTATAGTGCTGTCCGTGAGATGATCGAGTGAGGGATTGACATTAGCATAGGAGTCTATTATGAAACACGGAATTGAGTTACACACTGATGCAATTGAATCCTTAAACTTAACCACAGCACCATCAGATAGAGATCTAGTATAAGAGTATTTGCTTGGTGACTTGAAGTCCAACATTTGGAACTCAAAAGATAATAGATAGTGGTCAGATAGAATGGGATTATGTGGAAACACTACCAATTTCAATACCATATGTTAATACTAGGTCAAGGGTATGGTTGAAACAGTGTGTGGGTTTATGAACACTTTGACAAAAGCCAACTGAATCAAGCAGTGCAGAGGCTGTCATTCCATCCATCCATCCATCGTCAACCGCTTATCCTGTGTACAGGGTCGCAGGGGGCTGGAGCCTATCCCAGCTGACGTTGGGTGCTGACGCTGTCATTCTTGATGTCCAAATAAAATCTGCTGCATAGTTCTCCAGGTCGGGTTTCATATACCAATAACAAGGCTTTCAAAAGAGCCATAACTTGGTTTGGGTTTTGACTTGACATAAAGACCTGAATGGAATAATTGCTGCCACTCAACCTCCTCGACCAGTGCCTTGAGGTATGTGCGTATTACTATGACTGGGAGGAGTGGATTGAGACTTACACAATCATCATGTCTCAGCCAGGTTTCAGTCAAACAGAACAAAACTATATGTAGAGCCCGAGCACGAACTGTGTGAGGTCCCTATTGAGACTGAAGGTCTTTTTTTCCTCTTTCTTTCTTTCTTTCTTTCGAGGGCCTAAACATACTCGAAAACTCACCAAACTTTGCACATAATTCAGATGTGGCGAAAAATTTCGTATTTTATGGGTTTCGCGCATGGGTGTGGCAAAATGGCTCGCTAGCGCCCCCCTACAGAGCAGCCCCCGGACTAAGCCTCTTGGAGCCATTGCCTAAACCAAAGAGGAAGTCGGCCATTTTGAATTTTATGGTCATTTTGGATGATTTACAGGCTCTGTAATTTTACGAACTCCTCCTAAAGAATTAGTCTGACCAACTTCAGATTTTCCCTGTCTACTCCAAAACCCTTGAGGATTAAAGGTTTTACAAACGGTGGGTTTTCGTGAAACGGCTGGAGCCAGGAATGGAGGTAAAGAAGTCTGCTAAAACGTTCCGCGACCCAACATGGGGATGGGGCCAGAAATGAAAACGGATTTTTCACAGCAAGACTACATGGCAAATGGAGGCTGGGAGTGAGTGGAGCATTTCAAGGAGTTTATGACAGGGACTGTGACTCCAGGGAAGCAATGAGTAGCGGCGTTGAAGAACTGGATAGTCCGGATAATTTAGTCTCCAACTATCAAGGTGCTTAGGAGAAAGAGGGGACAAAGAGATGGAGATTGTGTGGACTTACAGTTGGAGAGTTTGTGTTCCAGGCTGTCCACACCGTTCACGGAGGCTGGTGGGGAAGTAGCACCAGCTGCATCAGACCTGATGGGGTGATTACCCTCCAACTCTGGGTGAGGAAGGCCCCCAGATCGCCGTAGCACCGCCTCCTTCAGGAATGTGCGCCAAGGAATGGAAGTTGCAGAGCAGGATGAAGGTTGATTAGGCCCGACCGTTGTTTGGCCAGACGTCTGGGCGCTGTCAGCTACCAGTGGAGGGAAGGCGACAGCATCGCTGAGTAGAGGGGGAGCTGCAGTCTCAGTCTGCGCCGCGGTGTGGCCTGTGCCCGGGCGAGGTGGGTTATCTGAGCCGAGGGAATCAGCAGTGTGCATCTGGTCACCATCAGCTGCCAGAGCCGTGGCGTAGTTGGAGAGGCACAGGTGCGGTGGAGAGGCAGCTCCGTTGGAGACCCTCTTCCGACCATGGATCACCACCTCAGTCCAGGGAGTCCCGTTTGGTGTTGAGCAGGAGGGCTGCAGGAGGGATCCCACACTGACGTGTCCTGGAGGGTGTCTTGTGTCTTGGGGCGGCTGTGGCTCAGGAGGTAGAGCGGGTTGGCCGGCGGATCAATCCTTGGCTCCCCCTGGTTGCATGTCGAAGTGTCCTTGGGCAAGATACTAAACCCCAAGTTGCCCCTGGCGGCTGTTCCGCCAGTGTATGAGTGAGTGCGAATGTTAGTTTCTGTTTGAGCACTTAGGCTCAGTGTATGAATGTGTATGACTGGTGAATGCAGATGTAGTGTAAAAGCGCTTTGAGTGGTTGAAAAGACTAGAAAGGATGTACAAGTACAGAGCATTTACATTTGTGAAGTGGTAGGCATTGATATTGCAGCTGCTCGGGATCTCTGCTCAGAGTTTGTTACACCTGCTTTCTGAAACAGGTTTACTGCTTTTTTGGCAATGAAAGCCTCCTCAAGCATTCACAGCTTCAGCATGAGGCTTTTTATATAAAAGCGTGTTATACTTAATGTTCTGAGAGTATATGAATCTGTTTCCACTCTCTTCTTCTTTCTCCAGTCCAGTGTAAGGCCAAGTTCCAGTCTCCCAGTTTCCATGTAGACCAGCCCATCCAACTCCAGGTTTTCCTCCGAGCTGACTGTCCTCATCCAGTACCATTTAACAAACTAGCTGTCAGCCTCAGTAACCAGGTAACCTCTGAACAAATGGAGTAAAACCTTCAGTATCAGGCATAGTGCTTGGTTGTAGGCCTTTCACTACACAAGCAGGACACACTGTATCATATAAATAACCTTCAACTCTTCAAAATGTCACAAGGAGTTAACACTGGGACAATTAAGCAACATTATGTAAGATGTAGGGCGGGACCTGAATATTTAAATATTCGATCATTGGGTACGCATTAGGGCTCCACACTATATCGTTTCAGCCTCGTCATCGCAATGTCTCCATGCGCAGTAGTCACATCACAGAATAGTGCAATGTCAAGCAGGTCAAATTAAGTCAAACACCTCAACAACACAAAGGGAAAACTTGCACGGCTCATTTTCCATGACTAATCTACAAGAAAAGTCTGTGTGATGTAAGGATTCTTTGATACACTGATTTTGTTGTTAGTGGTTGACAAGCAGACTTTGCATGCAGAACAAACCAGCTATCACAATATTGTTCTTGATCAGTTTATCAAACAGCCAAAATAGGCCCCGCCCCCTTTAATTGTCCTCAACGATCCCATATTCTGCTCGGGACCTAGTGGGCTCAGCTATGCAAGAGGTACACTGCTCTCTGAACTTACTGATACGCTGTTCAACTTTGGAATTTGATTGCAAAATGCATTAATGTTGTTTATTCTTCGGCAAGTGACCATGTTATAATAATACCCTTTAAGGTGTCTATAATCAGGAAATTATCCCTTACCTGTATAACCAGCTGGTAGGTACTTTTCATCTTACTCAACACAAATGTCCCATCCAGTCATTTTCTTAAACTGAAACTTTTCAGTGTTTAATTGTGTATGTGTGTATTACTCACATTTTGGAACCTGTGTGTGTGTGTAGGAGTACAACCAGTGGTGTGTGGTGGAGTCTTCAGATCAGGAGAGTATGAGCCTGTTGCCAGGAAAAAACAAATGCTACAACTTCAGCTTTGTAGCGAAGACTGAAGATGTTGGCAAGAAGATAGAGGTGAGGCAATTCTGTGTGTGTGTGTGTGAGAGCATGAGAGAGAGAGAGAAAGGCAGAGAGAAAGACTGTTTCTGACTGTGTGTTGCTGCGTGTGCACATTTAGATGACGGGTATTGAGGTGATGCTGGGTGGTGACCGTGGACGCTGTGTGTTTGTGAGCTGGAGAGGGGCGGGTGGAGATGCAGCCTCTACCCATGAAGCCTTGCAGGCCAGCAGGTCATCACGTCGATGGGGGCGGTGCATTGAGGCACGTCAAGAGCTGGACTGGGACAGCCTGACCATGCAGCACAGTACCATGTAAGGCATTGTTCAGACACAATACAATCCCAGTTTTCCTAAAAAAGTTAGTAGTTAAGTTTTCTGTTTCTGCAGGATGAGATATGGGGACACAAATGTGAATGTGTCTATTTCAGTTTATTTGTTCCTGCTTGTAGGATCATCTCCAGAGTCCCAAAGATCTCTGTTCAGCTGAACCACCAGCCTCCTGCACTCAGCAATGAAATGTACTGCATCTTCCTCACTATTCAGTCACAGGAAGAGGGCGTGGCAAAGGATGTCAAACTGACAGCTGGCCTCAAACCAGGTACTATGACATAAGTACTATATTATACAAATACTGTAACAGCACGAAACTCCTGCTATAACCACAAATACTTGTTTTTACAATTCTGTTTGTGTATGCATTAAACAAATGAGATATGTTTTAATTAGTGAGCTCAGAGATGTTGGTAGGTCTATTTTTTCACTTTGTACAGAGCCAGGCCAGCTAGTTCCCCCTACCTCTAGTCTTTATGCTAAGCTAACCACGCCATGACTCTAACTCTATACTCTGGATCCTTTGGATGCTGTATGAGGTACTTACCTGCAGTAGAGGGCAGTCAGCGTGTCTCCAGTTTAAAGAAGCAGAGAGCAGTACCAGCACATAAGCTAAGCAACATACTGCTGAGGTCGGGGTCAGCAGCTAATGTTTTAGCCACCTAAAAGAAGGCCCACCAAAAACAATCAGTATCAGTTCAAGTGTAGGCTGTGTGTTTAAAATATTTTCAGCACTTCATCTTGCTGTCAGGCAGCCATTTCCTTTGGAACTACATTATTCAACCACTATTTAACCACTATTCCTGCACACTGTATTACCCCGGCAGAGATCAGCTGTTTGGGTCAGACTTATAGTGGTTTATGGAAGTGGAAATGACTCACTATGACTGCAACAGTGAAATGCTGTTCACTGTGGAGACAAGAGAAACAGAAGAAGAACTTAAAGAAAGTTACTGGTTGTGTTGGAAGTGTAGGGCTGTGCAATATGACTATATCCTGATACAGGTCATTTCATATCCCAGTAATGATATCCTGATATAGAACATTTTTTGTAAATTCAATGAAATTGGAATTTCAAAAAGTTACTCATGATATGCAATTCTGGAGAAATCCAATACCATGACAAATATCATGAGTGAACAATGACACAGCATGTAGATTACGAGTCCAGAGCAGTACAGCAGCTCCAGACAGAGGTACTTACAACTCTCCTGCTGCTATAGCGAACATCACAAAAGCAACATATCTTGCTGAACTAAAAAGTTAGCTAAATGTCCATGGGCAAGACATTAAACGTTATGTGACACAAAAATCATCGGTGGAACTGCTAGAGTAGTTTGTGTGTCTCGTCACTTCACCGTGGTGCAAAAACTATTACAGTAAAGTGTGGAATTTTTGACACATCAAAATAAACAATACAGCATAATTATAAACGATAGACATTTTTCTAATTTTTCAAATGGCACAGTGGTTTTATTTATGGTATTTAGCGCAGTCTTAATGATGGCTGGGTACTGCAGTGCCCTTCAGTAAGGCTCTGTCTAGCTTATTTGCTCATGGTTATACATAATCCTCTTCAGAGATTTTTTGTGGAGTTAATGGAGTTAATGTCTAGCTTCAGTGCTAGCCACAGCTTTGTAAGCTCACATACATCGACCACCATACACTGACTGTGGAGAACTACCTTATAAAGCCCCACTTCAAAATCCTCAACTATCCCTTTAACACAGAACATGAGCTCTCAGTCTCAGAAAGAAATTCCTTCAATCTTTAACACCAGTATTAGATGTTAGATTATTGTCCTCTGCCTGGTATAGCAGCTAAATAATCTTTCAATGAACATCGTTTGAAATAGGTAAACTGCTGTTATTTCAAATGTATGGCATAACATAACATCACTGTAAAGTGCATGGCTTTGTGTTTGTCTTGATTGGTCTGTCCAGGCCAGGATGCCAACCTAGGCCAGACCACGCATGTGGCACTCGATGGCTCAAAGGTTTGTGATGACACTGCACCTGCCCTGCTCCCTGATGTACCTCTAGGAGACCTGAAACCAGGCAAAAAGGTACACACACATTCAAGAAGAAGTGTTTTAGATTAACATTCCAGAGAAAGTCACATAACATAAGGTTTTCTGTATTGGAAACTTACTTATCTACACACCTGCCTACATGTTCAGCTTCCCCAGTTTTTATTCCAGTATCCATGGTATGTGTGTATGTGTTTGTCTCTAGTTGGAGAGATGTGTATATATGAAGTGTGTGTCTACTGGGCCAAGGGTCTTCCTGTTCCATGTGGCCTACAGCATTGATACCACAGTGGAAAGATGTCAGATTGTCTGCAAATGTCATAAGGTAAAGCATAAACGGCAGCTGACCTGCAGACATGGTGTCCATTTTCCATGTTGCATGTTTAAATGATAGTTGCTCTGCACTTTTCTACACTGTTCTATTTTTTTCCTCTCATTTTCTCCAGGATGAGACAGTTACCATAGAGACGGTGGTCCCATTTGAGGTGTCTGTCAAGTTTATGTCCACCAAGGTCTGTAACCGATACAATAAAATTTTATTTATATAGCGCTAAATCACAACAACTGTTATCTCACAGTGCTTTTCATTAAAGAGCAGGTGTAGACCGTACTCTGGGATGATATTTACAGAAACCCAACAATTCCCACCAAGAGCAGCACTAGGCGACAGAGGCAAGGAAAAACTTCCTTTTAAGAGGCAGAAACCTCGAGCACAACCATGGCTCAGGGTGGGCGGTCATCTACAGATATTTATAGTAGTGTTAATGATAACTAGAACTGCAAGCAGTTATAAGCGGGGTCCAAGCCTGCCGGCGCAAGCCAACCACCCTGGCCCCGCGGAGGGCGCGCGAGTCGACCCGGGCACCCCGCTGCGGCTCAGGGACCCGTGGAGAATAAATGAGCAGAGTTATAAATGAAAGGGGCTTGCAATTACGGAGTTGTGAAATGAGTGTATGTCTATGGGAGTGTTATTTGATTTCCAATTAATAGTGCCACCTAGAGGCCGATTGACGCAAAATTTCACAAAGCACCAAACGCGTGGATATAAGGTTTTTGATATCCGTCTACGAAGGCGGGAGTCCCAAGCCCAAACGCGTTGACCTTGCTTATAGCGCCCCCTAGAGGTAGAAGTGTGCGGGTTTTTGTGCCTGAGTTACGTGCAGTGAACTGGACCTACCCTATGAATTTTGCAGTTACCGTCTAGGCTGCAGTATCAGTTTTATGCACGGAAGCTCCGCTGGTACTGGGTACTGTTCCCAGCCCACTCGGGTTTGATCCCCTAATAAAAACGAGAACGAAAACAATAGGGTTCCCAGCCGCTTCGCTGTACTGGGAACCGCGATGCCTTGCAACACAATAGGGACCTCACAGCGGTCGCTGTTCGGGCCCTAATAATGAGAATAATTCTAACAATCACAATAGGGTCCTCCAGCGGTCGCTGTTCGGGCCCTAATAATTCTAAAACACAATAGGGACCTGCTGCTGTTTCTCACTTCCCCACATTGTGTGAGCCAGCTGTGTGTTAACTGCTAACAAGCAGCCCGGGCTTGCTGCAAAGCTCTGCACATCCTCTCTCCCCTTGCCCCCCTCCCCGCCCTCTTCCCTTGCAGGTCGAGCGGTGCGGCGATGAGTCCCAGCCTCCCTCCCCTCACCAGGGGGAGTGGCATAACACGGGCAGACTGCAGCTGGCGGGATGGCTTTCATGCAGTCTGGTTCCGATGCCACAAGCAGAATATTTCCTCCTCGGCCCGCCACTGTCTCTACGAAGTCAGTGGCTGCCGTCACACTGCGTGGACCGGCTGCAGCTTGCCGTGCGGCCTTCATGCAGCCTGGCTCCGATGTTGCAGGCAGACCTTTTCCTCTGTTACCTGTCCCTGTCCTCCCCCACTCATCGGGGGAGCGGCATTGTTATGGGCTCACGGGTGTGGCTGCTCCACCTCGTGCCCCGGCGACTGTGTCTGCCTCCCTCCCCTAACCGGGGATGCGGTACGGCAGGGGACCCATGAGGGCGGCTACGCTACCTTGTGTGGTCCCTCCTGCCACACACGGGAGGACACCCAACAGACCCCTCTGACTGTTTGTGAAGGTCTCTCACGATGTGGCGAAGGTCCGACCGCTTTCAGAGACGCTAATCGGAGTGGCTCGCTTCTTGCTCGATGCACAGATGGATGGACAACCTGATCCACTGGGATCACAGGCTGCAGTTTGCCCCCACCCCCTCCCTCCTTCGCCAGGATTGTGGAGACTGTGCTCCCCTCCTCGGCTCAGAACGGCACCCTCTGGGCGAAGCTTCAGGAATAAGGGGTTCTACTCCCGCTACTTCCTGGTCAGGAAGCAGACGGGCGGTGAGAGGCCCATCCTGGACCTGTCACGGTTCAACAGGGTGATTCGCATGTTAACATTGAAACAGGTGATGGAGTGTGTGCGCCAGGGAGACTGGCTCTCCTGTATCGACCTGAAGGACGCATACTTTCATCTGTCCGTCATTCCCGGACACAGGAAGTTTCTGCGGTTTTCATTCCAGGGCGCCAAGTACCAATACAACCGCCTGCCCTTTGGTTACTCCCTGGCCCCATGCACTTTTTCCAGGTGTGTCGAGATACCGTGGCGTGGTACTGGACTCCTCTCTCCGGAGAGCGTGGCTCTCTCAGGAGAGGGTGGATGCTCTGGTGGAGCTGCTCCGCCGTGTTGTTCCTCGAGCGGCGGTGGCAGCTCTGTCGGTCATGAGGCTTCTGGGCATCATGTTGGCGGCTCACGTGGTGGTCCCCCTGGGCCTCCTCCATATGAGGAGGCTGCAGTGGTGGTTCATCCGCCTGCTTGTTGACTCTGTGAGACAGAGGCCCCTGATCTGGCCTACTGGCAGGACCCGCTCTCTCTTCGGTCGGGGTTCTCCTGGGCAGGGTCACGTCCCATATGTCGGTCTTCACAGACGCCTCCCTGATGGGCTGGGGCGGGACCTGCCTTTCTCAGGTGGTGGGCGGTCTGTGGCAGGGCCGCAGGCCTCTTCACATAAACGTGCTGGAGCTCCTCACGGTGTGGAAGGTGATCCGACGTTCTCCCCTCTGCTGCGGGACCAGCACGAGTTGGTCCGCACCGACTACAGCGGCGGCCTACATAAACTGCCAGAACGGGGTGCACTCGGCGCAGCTGTTGGTCCAGGCGGCTGCTCCTGTGGGCACACACTCACCTGCTCTCCATAAGAGCAGAATACATCCCTGGCGTGCTGAACAGAGGGGCGGACATCATGTCGTGGAGGGCAACCAGATCTGGCTCCGGTTCGGCAGGGCAGAGGTGGATCTGTTTGCCAACAAGGAGAACGCTCAGTGCGCCCTTTTGTTTTCACTGAGCCCGCGGGACGAGGGTTTCGGGGACAGGACTGTGTTCTCCCACCCCCTGGTGAACCGTTTCCTTTGGGGGGTGCGGAGGCGCAGGCCAGTGACGCGGCCTGTCGCCAAACAGTGGGATTTGGCACCTTAACCCATGCCCCATTTGAGCCTTTGAAGACAGCAGACCTGAGATTCCTTTCAGCTAAAATCGCCTTGCTCCTGGCTCTGACATCACACAAAAGGGTGAAATGCCATTTCCCAGGCTTATGTGTCTGCCGGTGAATCTACCCCGGATGGCATTGGAGCGCACTCCACAAGAGGCAAGATCTCCTCCTCAGTGGTGTTGCACGATGGGATGACAGTGGACGACATCTGCACAGCGGCCTCCTGGTCGTCCCCATGGTCTTTCATCAGGGGGCGGCCGCTACTTACGTGGCCCTGCCCTTGTTCGCACATGGGTCGGCCCTCGGCTTCCCATGCCACGCCATCGGTGCTCGCGCACACGCCAGCACCAATGCCGTGGTCGCGGGCGACTGGGTGGCTCATTATGGCTCTGGGCAGGTGAGTTGTGCTTGGTGGTACCGTATGGGCCAGTGAGGCGTTGACTCATCCTGCTTCGCCTCTAACCCAGTAGGTGGAGCTATAATCAAAGTGCAAAATACTATGGGAAAAGCCCATTCATTTCAAGGGGCGCCGGGGGGCTTGGACCCCGCTTACAACTGCTTACAATGCAGTTCTAGTTATTATTGTTCTTATCTGTGCTTCTCTGTGTGTTTGCAGTTTGAGCCACAGGACCGGATAGCGGTGGACATCCCTTTCCTGTTGATGACAGACATCCTCTCTTCGTCTCCCTGGCCTCTTCTGCTGGCCGCCTCCTCTCTGCAGCTGCTTACTATGATCAGCAACACACCACAGCTTCAGTCACAGCTGCAGGACGGTACCTGACTAGTCATCTTACAAAGACTTCAGATTCCTAGCTGTAATTAAACACTTAAATGAAAATCCTATGACTATAACATATTATGTGTGTGTTCAGTGGTTCTGCAGACAGGTGAGTGTGCCAGTGAGTGTTTCTGTCTCCGGTGTCCACCGCTGACCAACAGCAATAGCACTGTAGCTACAGGACAGTACCTGATATCATGGAGGAGGTATGCACACACACACACAAACATACACACTGTGAAGGAGCAATATGTAAGAATTTTAGTTTAAAACATTCAAAAATGAATCAGATTTTCAACAGAATGCGAAGTGTCAAAGATATCCACTGAAGTTAGCATACTAAATTAATACCTCAAGATGGGATGGGTGAGTCACTGTAGTGTCCAATATGCCAACAGTCCAACAACACCTCTGTTTTTTTGTTGGGTTGGGTCCTGGCACCCTGTGGTTGAAATTGAGCTGCATCCCCTCTGTAGCTGTAAGGATGTTGGTTTGAACAGGCCTGTAAAGTTCTTAACTCTGTTTGACTTATGTTGTACAGAGAGTCCTCCAGTGCAGACAGTCCTCTCATCCAAACTACAGTCACTCTACCTCACATCATCCTGGAGTTTGTTCCTCTCTACATCCACGCCGGTCAGTCAGGTGTCAAGCGAATATACACATGCAATGTAAACATAGATAAACTGACACATTATGGCACAAGATGATTTGTGTAAATGTCTCTGATCATACAGCTACATTGCACACACTATGCACACATTTTATACCTTTTATGTCTTTGTTACTGGGTAGACTTACCATCATTTGGGCGAGTCAGAGAGTCTCTTTCAGTTCGTTACCACATAGAGAACAGAACAGCTCTGGTGCAGGAGGTGGAGATGGCTGTGGAACCTTCTGATGCCTTCATGTTCTCTGGACTCAAACAGGTACAACTGCGGTCCTGTCTAAACAAAGATTTGGCAAATAAAAAACAATATAACTACATGTCCATCAGCAGGGTCAACAATAATGAATAGGTTTCCTGATACTTTTTTAATATCACATGAGTTACAGTGATTACCAAATGATCTAGCGTAATTACATAGATTGCTTATACAGATCACTGAGGAGATGATCAGCTGATGGATACAAAAGTAGCTCAGCTTTTGAATTCATGCTAAAATCACAGAACCCCACCCTTTTTCAGGCGTTCTGGGACAGCTCTCAGACCAGCTTTAAAGCCAAACTAAACAGGCAAATTGCTGATACGGTTTTGAGAAAAATGTGTTCTATATTGTCACCTAATACTGGCAATATACACTGATCAAAATTATAAACGCAACACTTTTGTTTTTGACCCCATTCATCATGAGCTGAACTCAAAGATCTAAGACTTTTCTCTATGTACACACAAGGCCTATTTCTCTCAAATATCGTTCACAAATCTGTCACAATCTGTGTTAGTGAGCACTTCTCCTTTGCCAAGAAAATCCATCTACCTCACAGGTGTTTATAACTTTGTTCAGTGTATTTAAAGTTAAGTTGTGCAGGACGGATTGCTCACTTCCAGTGTCCAAAATTGTATCATTCAACGAGCATCAGCACCTAATTCATAGTTTTCACGTGACGTCAAATTCCAAGGAAAACGCTACCTTGGAGGGAAAAAAAGACGTTATTTTCCGCTGCCTGCCAACCAGGAACCAAGTGATAAACTGTTACTTTCAGTTTGTTACTTCTGCGTTGCCAAAATGCTGGATGGTTGTTGTGCTTTTGGATGCACTAATCGACGATGAGACAAACCTGGGCTGTGTTAGGTGAGGGATTCCCTACAAGTTAAACGTAAGCATTACCACAGTCGAGCGCTGGCAGGGATCTGGTGCTTTTTAACGGCAAAAATACAGCAATGGGTGCTGTATATGGATCGCAAGTGCCCAACATTTGCAGTCCATATCTATCTTCTTCTTGAGTTGAGTGGTGATCGAAATAAAATTTAACAGCTTTTGTGGCGTCTCTACGAGGGAGTCCGGTGGGAGCCTCTATTTTGGTCTTTTGTTTTGCCCTCCCGTTCAGCGCACATGTCATGATGTGACTGAAAACTATGGATTGGAGACGAGTGACTAGTTTGAGGTTTTAAATTTGGTTGCAGTTTTGTTATTATTATAACATTTATTTCATCAGAATCTAAAATATATACTTGAGTATGAATGCATGAACAAGAAGATGCATTTAGTGTGTGTGTGTGTGTGTGTGTGCGCGCGTGCAGGTGCGGCTGCGTATCCTTCCTGGCTCAGAGCAACAGATGCTGTATAACTATTACCCACTGATGGCTGGTTACCAAACACTACCACAGCTCAGCATCAGCCTTCCCCGCTGCCCGAACACCAACACACACACACTGAGACGCTTCCTGCCCCAACGCATCTTTGTCAAGGTAACACGCTCACACACTATTGAGTTAGCAGTCATTGTTATCTAAACGTGAAGATATTCAATGTTCTAACAAATAGTTTTCTTTTTCTTTCTCCTCAGCCTCAGGGTCGACAGCTGGATGATGCCTCCATTGCTGCAGCTTGAGAAGAACATACAAACTGTTCAGTGTTATTAGAAGAACATACCAACATCGTGCTGTTCTAGATGATTCCTTACAGATGACTATATTAACACTATTTGTTTCACATTGTTCTGTAAAAACTCACAATGAAAACTGTTAACCACACATCAGGAGACCCTGCTGTTTCTTTTCAGAGTGAATGTGATTACAGGTTGAGCGTGACAGACGGCTGGTGAATGAATTGATCCACTGATGTTCATTTAACATTGAAAATGATGTATGAATCTGATGTGAACTAAATGGAAATTAATGAAATTTTAATTAAATTGAAGTAATGTAAACTAATTGTGTTCCATGTGTGGTGTGTTTCCACTGGTGGAGTGGCAGGAGGTATACTTACAATTTGCACCACACTGCACTGCACCACAGAAATGTAGAAATGACTGGTGATGTCATCAACCTGCCTCTTAGACCCCATCCTGACTAGGCTGCTTAAAGAAGTTTTACCCTTAGTCAGCACTTCTGTACTAGATATGATAAATCTATCTCTATCAACTGGCTATGTACCACAGTACTTTTAAAGTAGCTGTAATTAAACCTCTTCTGAAAAAGCCCAAACTTGATCCTGATGTTTTAGCCAACTATAGACCTATATCTAACCTTCCATTTCTCTCTAAGATCCTGGAGAAAGCAGTTGCTAAACAGCTGTGTGACTTTCTAGAGAGCAATAGTTTATTTGAGGATTTTCAGTCAGGATTTAGAGCTCATTATAGCACAGAGACAGCACTGGTGAAAATTACTAATGACCTCCTTATTGCATCAGACAAAGGACTTGTCTCTGTACTGGTTTTATTAGATCTTAGTGCTGCATTTGATACCATTGACCATCAGATCCTATTGCATAGACTGGAACATTTCATTGGCATTAAAGGAACCGCTCTAAGCTGGTTTAAGTCCTATTTATCAGATCGATTTCAGTTTGTACATGTTAACGATGAGTCCTCCATGCATGCCAAAGTTAGTCATGGAGTTCCTGAAGGATCTGTCCTCGGACCAATCCTGTTCACTTTATATATGCTTCCTTTATGCAATATTATCAGGAAATATGCCATAAACTGTCATTGTTATGCAGATGATACTCAGTTATATCTATCGATCAAGCCAGATGAAACTCATCAGTTAGCTAAACTTCAAATGTGCCTTCAGGATGTTAAAACCTGGATGACCTGTAATTTTCTAATGTTAAACTCAGATAAAACTGAAGTTATTGTTCTGGGGCCCAAGCACCTCCGTGAAGCATTATCTAAAGATATAGTTTCCCTTGATGGCATCGCCCTGGCCTCCAGCACCACTGTGAGGAATCTTGGAGTTATCTTTGATCAGGACATGTCGTTTAAGTCTCACATTAAGCAAATTTCAAGGAACGCCTTTTTTTCACCTATGTAATATTGCAAAAATCAGGAACATCCTGTCTAAAAATGATGCAGAAAAACTAGTCCATGCATTTGTTACTTCTAGGCTGGATTACTGCAATTCCTTATTATCAGGCTGCTCTAAAAATTCCATTAAGACTCTTCAGCTGATCCAGAATGCTGCAGCACGTGTTCTGACAGGAACCAGGAAAAGAGATCACATTTCTCCTGTCTTAGCTTCTCTGCATTGGCTTCCAGTAAAATCCAGAACAGAATTTAAAATCATTCTTCTCGCATACAAAGCTCTTAATGGTCAGGCACCATCTTATCTTAAAGAGCTCATAGTACCTTACTACCCTACCAGAGCACTGCGCTCCCAGAATGCAGGGTTACTTGTGGTTCCTAGAGTCTCCAAAAGTAGACTAGGAGCCAGAGCGTTCAGCTATCAAGCTCCTCTCCTGTGGAGCCAGGTTCCAGTTTGGGTTCACGAGGCAGACACCATCTCCACATTTAAGAGTAGGCTTAAGACTTTCCTCTTTGATAAAGCTTATAGTTAGGGCTGGCTCAGGTGAGTCTTGAACCATCCCTTAGTTATGCTGCTATAGGCCTAGACTGCCGGGGGACTTCTTATGATGCACTGAGCTCCTCTCTCCTCTACTTTCTCTCCCTCTGTATGCAACCTCATCCCCTGCTCGAGGTTTCTGCCTCTTAAAAGGAAGTTTTTCTTTGCCTCTGTCGCCTAGTGCTGCTCTTGGTGGGAATTGGTGGGCTTCTGTAAATAACATCACAGAGTACGGTCTAGACCTGCTCTTTTATGAAAAGCACTGTGAGATAACTGTTGTGATTTGGCGCTATATAAATAAAATTGAATTGAATTGATGTGGGGAAAAATGGTAGTACATCAGTTCAGAGAAGCCACACTACACATCTGTGCAATTAAACATGTACAGTGGTGCCATTTGAAGGTTTGAAATGGAAAAAATCACAATGTTTTTTTATAACAAATACTTAGTAAATGATAAGAATTCTTGTAAGCTATTTTATACAAAAATGTATAAAAAAAACAGGACATGCAGGAGAAGGCACCTATTCAGGGCTCTACAGTGTGACAAATTCAATCGCATATGCCCCTAAAAATAGATACATACGAACCAGAAAAATGATTTTACTGCACAGTGTGCCAGTAACAACTACAACTTACTGTAAGGATTTAATGAATGAAAACCACCCACAAAAATGAAACTGATGTAATTGCTATTAATATACTAGTGTATAATAAATAATTAATTTACTCTGTGTTACTTGAACATTTTTCACTGTGGGCTCCTTGGGAAAAAGCTTGTGTCATCAGGGCTTAAATGTGACAGTGGCATTTGACATTTGAATATATCTTCCAGAAAGCCTGTGTTTCCTAGTTCCTTTGCTGAAACATACATTCATACCATATGTTACCTAGTTTTTGGGCGAAATGGACAACGGATACTAAATCGCTGTCGAAGGCGAACATTATAGGGCGTTGTAAAACACCACAATCTGGTTTACACGCCTTTGGCCGCTGTTGGCTCAACCAGGGCCGTTAAATAAGAATATCAATAAGAATTAATAAAAATCTTATTGAACGGCCCTGGGCTCAACTACCCTTGTTCGGCCAATCAGGACCATGTCTCCTTGAGGCAAGATATCTTATCGCGATAGTTGGGTGCTGGATTCAAACTGCTGTGGCGGTTTAGGTTTTAACAGACAACTGATCGGTGACAAGGTAACTAACGTGACATGATATTCCTTTGTTATTGTCGTTATCAAAATGTGTCATGTTATAGCCATTATCTGCATAAATTCAATAAATGTTGTCTATAGTTACTTAGGCGCTTTGTTAAAGGACATTTGTCGAGTTAAAGGTGTTTAGATGTGGGTAACGTAAAAGGAGTTCAAGCGCCATTATTGTCGAAATGGTTAATGCAGCTGTAAGGTTAGCTAGCCACGTAACTCATCAAAGGTAACGTTAAACCATCTGGTGTAACTTAGCTGATTTCGCACTTGTTGTCTATAAAGCAGTTGGTAACCATGTATTTGTGGTTTTGTCAGCTGTATGAATGACAAAGCTAATATCAGAACTCCGGTGGCTTTAAACTAAATGTTTATTAGTCACAGGGACCTTATATTTAACGCAGGGTTAGTGGGACATAACAACAACGTTAACGTTAGTCGATTTACGCAGTTAGACATGCTTTGTGTGGATAAACCAGGGGTGTAGGAGCGACTTTGAAACTAGGGGGGTTAATAAAGCACTTAATTTCTCATTTGTAATGACTTTTGAAAACACAATGTACTTATTAGTGTGGCTGAAAGAGGTTATTTGCATTGACAGAAGATGGAGAATAGACTGGAGAGGGGCGATTATGAAGACTCAGGAGCACAGTCAGATAGCCCATTAATGGAGCTAGCCACAATACAAATGTATTTAGTTATCCTAATGTTACACTTGTGAGCTGTCTGTGATATTACCCGTCTCTCACTTGGCCCTGACTCTCCATTCAACACTGAACTGTCTTCAGTGCAAACTCTGATGACATGCCATTGGCCTAACAAAGTCTTTTTACTACGTGAGTTTTAGAATAAAAATGCTATTTTCATTTATGAGGCTGCTGTTATTAGTTTAGAGTCAGATACATGTTGAACTAGACTAACTTTACAATGCTCCAGCCACACCACGTTCATTCCACCTTAATATATCTGTTCCTGTTTTGTGTCGTCTAGTGTAGTAATGTTTGTCTCTTATCCTGTAAGTTGATTTTTGTAATCTTGTATTGAGCACCATGGGCCTTGAGAAAAATTTCGTTCATTTGTGTACTTGATATGTGGATGAATGACAACAAACTTTACAGCAGCCAAATAACGTCCAGCTCAGCATCCAGACCGCGGTCTGAAGAGGAGATGTTAGCTAACGTTAGCGCTAACTGCCTTTCCAGCAGTTGCAAAACAACAGACAGACTTTAATAAATGGACACACTGTGGCCTACACTGTACATTTACAGCCATACTGAAACGCAGTGCTCATGTTTTTCTCTGCCACGCTTGTTTACCCTATAGTGAGTTTCCCCATATTGGATGACCAAATGACTAATGAGAGCACACACAGCATTAATATTTATGTAATCTCTCCAGAAGCCAGTTCTAGAAGCAAAGTCTGGTAAAGTCTATCGTCAAAAATTACAAGTTCATTGAGATTCACCATGAAACAATTTGTGAGGCATGTGCTGAGTTGCTTGGTTCCTGTGAGCACGGTGCTAGAAGCATAAAGCAGGTTTAACAAACATCCTTTTTCCTCCTCTTTCAAGATGGCAGCAGAAGAGGACATACAGCGGCTGAGAAGGCAGCTGAAGGAGCGAGAGGAGCAGGTTCACCAGGCTGCCCAAGCTGGTTTGGATCTCCTCAACCAGCAGATGGATCTGCAGAACAGACTTGACGAACAGAGAGTGGAGATGACCAATGCACTCGAGGTATGACACTGCACTTTAGAGTGTCTGCTTACCCAAATCACAGGAAAACACAATTCCTCTCTTAACATGGCTAGTGGTATGTAGCCATGCATATGTGAGTGAAATGTGAGCACTGTACAGCCCTGGAAAGCTGTTCACAGTCAGGTCTGTGGATTATTGTTCAGTAACCAGGTATTTTTTCAACTTGTACACCTGTCTATGTGTGTTATGTGTCACAGGTCCTCGAGCAAGACAAGTACTCCCTGCAGAAGGAAGTGGAGTTAAAGACTCGGATGCTTGAGTCACTCCAGTCAGACTACGACTGTCTGAAGAACCATCAGAGACAGGAGCTTCAGGAACAACAAGAACATCTGGAGAGGAGCCACAGCACAGCACTCAATGAGCTCAACAACAAGGTACAATAACCTTAAATGGTCTACTCTTGTCTAGGGGTGGGGGATGCATCGATTCTTAGATGCATGCGATGTGGATGTGAAAGATTCTGAATTGATTCACAAATGTCAAATCGGTTGTCTTATAAAGGCATGTGTTCACTAGCATAGACTCCACTCGGTAAAGAACTTGGTAGCCTATTACATTACAAGTTGCGGAAACGCTGGATATTTTACAAGCACGGTCCAGGTAAAGAAACCGTGCACACACAGAGTGCAGATGTTGGTCATTAACAGGCTACATTATTAACAAGCCAGCATGTGGCTCACCAACTGCCATGATAACGGATTGCGGGTGGAAAACTCTGGGAAAAAGAGGAGTTATGTGTCTTTTGGGTGAGTTTATAAAATACACTGCTAATGGGGAAAGTCAGGGGAGCACAGAGAGCAATCACGATGCTGACTGAACATTGTGATGTCTGGCAGCCATCGCTGATGGACAATTGCATCGTCTATCGGCCCAACTATAGAGCAAGCGGCAGAAAGTGATGGTGAAAGTTAGCAGAGGAAAACATTATCACTAAGTTGTCAGTGTAGTAAACCTACACTTCAGTAGTAATTTTATGAATCAGTGTTTCCCACAGAATGACAGCGTAACTATGGCGCACAGGATGGAGGGTTAAAACGATCAGTAAAACCTTTATATACTAGTCTCAAATCTGAGGAGGGAATCTTCCAGACATTGACCTGGATTATAAACAGCACACACAGGTCAAAGTGAAAATAATTATTTACTAACTAAGGTGAAGACAAGTGAAGAGTAAAAAAATGTATGTATGAGACAGTGATTATAACAACATTGACATTAACAATTCAATTTTATTTATATAGCGCCAATCAATATTAACAGTTATCTCGGAGCGCTTTTCATAAAAGAGCAGGTCTAGACCGTACTCTGTGATGTTATTTACAGAAGCCCAACAGTTCCCACCAAGAGCAGCACTAGGCGACAGAGGCAAGGAAAAACTTCCTTTTAAGAGGCAGAAACCTCGAGCAGAACCATGGCTCAGGGTGGGCGACCATCTGGGCGGTTGGGGGTGAGAGAGAGAGAGAGAGATGGAGGCAGCTTACACAATATACACAAAGAGGTACAGACTGAATGAATAATGGTAAAGATATTTATAGTACTGTTTATGATAATAATTGTAATGTGATAATACTAACAATAATAACTTGAACTGCAAGCAATTGGTCCACGCCCCCGGGGCCAGCCGCGCCCCTTGCCCCGCGGAGGCCGCGCGAGTCGACCTGGGCGCCCCGCTGTGGCTTCGGGGGCCCATGGTGTATAAATGACCAGAGTTTGAAATTAAAGGGACTTACGGTTACGGAGATCTAAAATGAATGTATGTCTATAATCTGTGTATGGTTCATTCTTTGATTATTTTGTTTCAAAACAGAATCGGAAAAAAACAAGTAGCTTGTTGGTTTTTCCGTTTTAAAACCAAAACGGATAAACAGAAAACAAAAAAACAGACATCAGTTTTTGTTTTTCTGTTTTAAAGCTAAAACGGAAAATATTGATTTTGATATTCAATGAGTCTTATTGGTGTAGCTTTGTGTGTTAACTTTATAAACCTGCAGCAGATACACTTGGGCGATGGTGGTGCCTGATTAAATGCAATTAAGATGAGCTTGAACATTAACATAAGTGGGTTTTTAGTTAGAAAAACAGGACAATATTATATAGCTGCAGTACTGGAGGCTGCAGTATCAACGAAGACCACAGCAGCTCTCATGGTGAATTAAAAGCCAGGGAATAAAAATATGTTTTTAAAAGATTTAAAGGTGTGGAGGTTGGACGCCACTTTAATGTGAGGAGGTAAGTCATTCCACAGTTTGGGGGCAACTGCTGAAAAAGAGTGATCGCCCCTGGTCTTCAGCCTGGTCCTGGGCACGTTCAGCCGCAGCTGATCAGCAGACCTCAGTGACCTTGGCGGGGTGTAAGTGTGCAGGAGCTCAGAGATGTACTGAGGTGCCAACCCATTAAGTAGGGCTGTAATCAACCAAAGAAAATCTTGGTCGACTAAAGTCCTGAAATTTTCGACTAAAAATGACGTAATTATTATTTTTTTAAATTAGTCAGCTGTGCACTGTGCGCAGTACTTGGTAGCCTTGTTGTCCGCCTAAATGAATTGTAAATAAACATAAAAAAATAGTAGGCTATTTGCAGTTTATTAAATCGTTTTTTATCTAATTATTTTGCACTAAATGAGTCTGTCGGCTCTGACAGCAATGCGTCACGTGCACCTGCGCAATATCATAGCCTACGATTTACAAAAATAGTACTATGTTGCTTGTCAACTAGTGATATCATCACAAGAATTGTTGAGGAATATGCAACATCATTTAGACAATTATTTTTGTCATATGTTATAATAATAAGTTTATTAGACACTATGATCATTTCAGCAGAGCGCAGCTGAGCGCTCAGCTTCGCGGCGGCAGACACGAATCGACTATTAACTTAAAGTTTTTGCTTTTAATAAACACAAAAGGCACATCCACTTTAATAAACAAAGAATATTTATTAAACAAACCAGATCAAGAGCAGAAACGAAATAAAGTGCATAACTGAAAAATAAAGCATCTTAGGCTCAAAACTAACACACACAGTGGGCACAGCGCAATTTTGCATTAGGCTCCAAATAAAAAAATAATAAAGTGCCCAAATAATCCAATAAATAATACTAGAAATAATAAATGTGCACTTTGCACAATAATAAAAGGGAAGCATAAAAGTATTAGGCTATTAGCCAAATTTTAAACGAAACAGAATAAAGGGCAACAACAAGGTAAGTGCACTCAGAAGAAGAAATACAAAAATAAATGAATCAAATGCCCAAATCCACAAGTATGTCAAATAAATGTGCAAAATTATAAAATGTTATTAATAATGTCAAAAACGAAATAAAGTGCATAACTGAAAAATAAAGCATAGGCGCAAAACAAAAAAAAAAGTGGGCACAGCGCAATTGCGCGTTAGGCTACAAAAAATAAAAGGTGCCCAAATCCAATAAATAAATGTGCAAAATTATAAATTTTGATTAATGTCCAAAACGAACAAATGGCTACTCACAGAGAGTACAATCAATGTCCACTCCACACTTTTTTGTGTTGTGTGCGAGAAACACAAGCATATCCACGTTCTTTGGAAGGAGACAGCTTCTTGCTTTATTGACAATAAATCCTGCCTTGGAGAAAATGCGTTCAGATGGCGTGGATGTTGCAGGGATACAGAGCAGTCGCTTTGCAACTCGGGGCCAGGCTCGGGTATCTTTTTTTTTTTTTTTTCACCACCCCAATGGTCCGGAGTCGATTTTGGTTCTGTCTTGAAGATAGTTTTTCATTTCTTCTGTCACTGTGCTTCTCCCACCTGATTCTCTAGAAAGCAGATCGTCTTCGTCTTCGCACAACAGCATAGCAATCTCCTTCTCTTTGTCGTTTTTCTGCTTTTTTGACACATGTTGCTCTTCCTCACTTCCAGGTTCACCTTTGCCCGCGACTGTACTGAGTGCACCCAGTCGTTCTGCCAGCTGTACAACTACTATATAGGCCTAGTCTCGTTTGGCATCATCCAGAAAAGACAGCTGCTTAAAACGAGGGTCTACTACTGCAGCTGTAATGTATACACTGTTAGTCATCATCATTCGGTTTTTAAACTCCCATCTACTGTCAATTTCTTCGACCAGCTTGCTTTTCATTTTTTTGGTAATGGGGCTGTCATCATCCGCGATGGCCAGGTGACGTTTCTTCAAGTTTGCTAGCATGGGTACTGTTGCAGACAGGGACGCGTTCTCCTCTTCAGACAGCAGCTCGGTCAGGGTTGTCATCGGTTTCAGCACATTTTTAATGTCCTCTATCGCATTCCAGTGTGCTGTGGTAAGGTCCAATGTACTGCTGTCGCTTTTCTTTGTAAAGTTTGGGTCAGACAGCACTGCGGTAATGGGCCAGCGTTGCTCCAGCAGTCGCTCCAACATTGAAAATGTTGAGTTCCAACGTGTGGACACATCCTGAATTAATTCATGCTGAGGGACGTTTTGCTGCTCCTGCTTCTGTTTTAGCCCAGTTTTTGCTTTGTGCCCCTTTTTGAAATGTCCCACCAGATGACGTGATGCAGCCACGGCACAACAAATTGGATCTTGTTTGAGTGCAGCGTTAATACAGAGCTGCAAAGTGTGCCCGGCACACCTGACGCCCTGCATCTCTGGCCATTTATGTGATTCCTTTAGTGTTTCCACACTGAGTGCCATATTAGCCGCGTTGTCACATACAACAGAAACTCTCTTTGCTTCTTGAATTCCAAAGGTATCAGCAACTTCAGATAGTCGCGCAGCAATGTTTATTCCCGTGTGCGCCTCTTCTATTTGTTTTGTCTCAAGCACAAGACTCTGTGCTTTCCAGTCTCCGTCAAAGAAATGGGCAGTCACTGTCATATAGGACTCCATTCTAAGAGATGTCCACATATCTGTGGTCAAGCTCAGTGCCTCGCTGTGTTGTATTAACTCTGATACTTTCTCTTTGAGTCCCTCATATTTTGCGGTTAGTGCATGCGTGATTGTGTGGCGTGCTGGCACGGTATATCCAGGTTCCAAAACTTTTAACAAGTTCTTAAAACCTTGGCCCTCCACAACAGCAATGGGCCTCATATCCTGAGCAATAAAGTTAACAATTCCTTCCGTTATATTATTTTTCCGTTTGGATGATAAAGGAGGCTTAAAATCCAGCGTGCTCTGGGTGTGTCTGGGGGATGCCGTCATTATGGATGGATGCGCCTGCATTTATAAAATGATTATTACACTAAAACATTGAAATAATTCGAATTTTGATATGTTCATATAGCCTACTCAAAATACAGACAGGGCAACCTAACGCAGACAAGTTAGCTTACCGCTTTTAGATGGTACGTCATGTTTGTCATCGAGCTGTGGAAGGCAAACTGTTGGTTGCAAATTTTGCATTGAACCTTTTTCCCGTTGTCAATTTTAACAAAGTGCTTCCACACTGTCTTTGTTGTTGACATGTTAGAAGACGGACTATTAAACACTCTCAGTTAATTATAGATAAATAATAGGCCTATTTAGCATCAAACCTTCTATAGCCTACTTATCTGTCTCTCTTCTCCTCCGGTGGGTTGGGCTAATCCAAAAATGTAAAAACAGGGGGGGTGTTCTTAAGACAGACTGTTACCTGTGAAACAGGGGTGCTCTGAAAACACCCCCATTAGCAATTAGTGGTTTCCACCTGATGAAGCGCGGCAAAACTGATGAAATGAAAACTGATGAAATGAATGCGGCAAAAAATCGACCAATCAGAATTTTGGTCGAACCAGAACGTACCGACCAATTAATCGACTAATCGACTGGGACGTTACAGTCCTACCATTAAGTGACTTAAAAACAAACATTAAAATCTTAAAATGTACAGGGAGCCAGAGGAGCGAGGCCAGAATGGGGGTAATGTGTTCGTGTTTCCGGGTTCCTGTTAAAAGACGAGCAGCTGCATTCTGGACTAACTGCAGGCATGAGAGGGAGGTTTGGTTCACACCGATGTAAAGTGCATTACAGTGGTCCAAACGGGTAAAAGCATGAATCACATGCTCAAGAAAATAAAAAGATAACAGGTTTAATTTTAGATAAAAGCCTCAAATGATAAAAACTGGATTTAACCACAGTGTTTATCTGCTTGTCAAGTTTAAAATCACTGTCAATTTTGGTGCCTAAATTGGTGACTACTGGCTTTACGTATTGCTGCAGGGAACCAAGGTTTATGGGAGTGTAGTCACAAACCCGGCTGGGTCCAAATACAATGACCCCAGTTTTGTCTTCGTTTAAATTAAAAAAATTATAAGACATCCAGGCCTTAATATCCTTGAGACATTCAAGTAGAGGAGTCAGGGAACTGTTTGCATTTCTTCTCAGGGGCAAGTAGATTTGCGAGTCGTCCGCATAAAAGTGGTAGGAAATACCATATTTTTAAAAAATGTTTCCAAGAGGGAGAAGGTATAAGGAGAACAATAGTGGTCTAAGAACTGAGCCCTGAGGAATTCCACAGAGAAGGGGAGCGGTAGATGATGTGAAGTAACAAATAAATTCAGTGATACTGTCTGTAGCCTACATCCAATGGTACAGCAAGCATGAACTGTTATTAGTTAATTCAGCGAGCTGTAGCTATATTAACAAATCATATACGGATGAAAATGTTCGGGTAAATTTCGTCCTCTCTATACTGTTTCGACCAGACCATTATTTTTTTTTTTGTGAGATGGAAGAATTTAGAAAGTTTTGCGGCGCTGCAGTAAAATCAGGAGCGTCAGACTTCATCCAGCCAGAGGGAACATCGGTTCCACTAGCAAAACAACCCTTAGTATGGCTAACGGTGGGGGAGCAGGGCGCTGGAGCGTACAAGGCTCCACCGTAGAAAAAAGCCTTGGTATATTCGGGTATTTTCTTAGATAGCTCAGGTTAACCAGCTGCTTCAGATCAGCCCAAAACAAAATGCTTCCTTGATGCTGATGTACTTACGCTAGAAATTGGAGAATTTTGAGTGTTTGAAGCGCTGTAATATACAGAGCCTCTACAATCATATTTGCCACAGTTGATATGAGATTCGATGCGACCTGAAAAGAAATAGCCTTAGGCTATATAAAATTAAATATAAAAATATGTAGCATAATATTGACTTTGTTTCACGTAGGACACAAACACAAGTCTCCTGATTCAAAGATCCTGGCCCTCTTTTCACACCAACCATGTTCTTACTCAGTCTTGTCTGTTAAATATCATATACCTGCCTTTACCGTCACACTGCGTTGACCTATGACGCTGTAGGGATCCCCAGTGCGTTACAAACGCCGTTAGGGTCTTGACCATGCGTCTACATGTGACGAGTCGGGGAATAAGAACGAGTTGTAGGGATACAACTCTGTCAAAGACAGAACATAACGCAGGGTCCTTGTACGTTCTGATTGTTTTTTCGTTTGAACCACAAAACGAACAAACGAGAAAACCACCTTTTTTTTCGTTTGTCGCTTCAAACCAAAAATGAAGAAACGGGGGGAAAAAAGAGGCCGTTTTCTGTTTTTGGTTTCTGAATAGAAAAACGACTAACCCAAATTCAAATAATGGTCTGATTTTTGTTTTTTCATTTCTCCGTTTGAAGATAGATGTTAAGAAAAGAAAGACAGGTGGACCAGGTGACCCGGAAGTAATAGTAAACATGTTAAATTAAAAGCCAAGCTTTTAGAACGGTCAGATCTGTAACATTATGCAGCACTAACATTGTACCAGGGTGATGTTAGATGAAAATAAATAAATAAACCTCGACCAAGAGAAATACGTTAGTTTGCTTGCATGCAACAATGGTGTCTGCGTGAAGCATAATGTTAGTTAACATCCAGTTATCAGTGCGGCAGCAGTTTGCTTTGCTGGCTGACAGTTACATTGTGGATTAGCCAGATGGTAGCTGAAAGCTGGGTCCGTGGGCGGAGTTCATACATAGGTGTGAATACCTGAGGATTGTGGGATCTGTCATATATTTTGCACCATCATTGGTGCCATCAGACATTTTTTATTTTAAAGCTTGTTGTCTGGGAGATGATAAAGAAAAATGAATGACTATTGTTTTCAAATTGTAGTTGTCTTAACTCCGTAGAAAAAGACACTGCTGCTAATAGAGTAAAGAGATTCATATTGATCTGGATGTTTGCATTACAAAATTTACAATAAGTTCAACAGAGACAATACAATTATTTGAATGAAAATTCATTCAAACATCTTTCTTCTGAAAGTTTCCAGGCAGGATATTTGTAAGCAATTCAGAAATTTGGGAACATTTTGCCATTAAAGTGGTGGAAAGAAGAATCTAGCAGATGGTTATGTGTGTGAGCAGTACCTCCATGGAACCACATCAAGGCAAATATCTACATATAGTAACAGTTACTGCGTTTTGCCGTGTGTTTTCTCAGCTGCTGAGTCAGCAGTTGGCTCTGGAGGAATCCCAGCTGAATGAGAAACAGCTGAGACATAAACTGGAGGTGCAGACTGAGACTCTAAACTACAAGATGGAAGAGCTGCGAGTTCTGAATGAACACACCCAGAGCTCCATGACATCTGAGATGATGGAGGTGCAGATGACGATTATGGAGCTGGAGAACATCAAGGTAAGGGGGAGCTGACATAACTTCTGAAACCAGGTATATCTGGACTGTTCCTCTTCTGTACATTAACTTCACATTAACATACATTAACACATCTGTACATTCAGTGAGAACGTAGCATCAATCACCTACAAGCCTTAAACTTTGTATAATCTGCTGTATAATCCGCTTCTTTGTCAAATGCCAATCCTGATCGGAACATATTCCACAAGGTGTCCTTGCCTTCCTCCTTATTATTAAGTCAGGCAAGTGGTTTCTGTATACCAGGGGGAGTTGGAGCAGACACTGCAGGAATCTCGGTACAGAGAGCAGCAGCTGGAGCTGACCAATAGCAGCCTGCAGCGCCACCTGGAGCGAATCACAGAGGAGAAGGAGGAGAGAGAGAAAGAGGCTGTTTCCTGGTTTAATGCATTAGAGGTAAACATACCAGCATTTAACTACACTTGTACACTTAAAGAGCTGCAACTAACAGCTATTTTGATAGTCAAATAATCTATTAATTATTAAAATGAATAATCCAATGTTCACGTTATGAATCGTAAAATTACTCAATGCCTCTTATTTAGCTTTTAAATGTAGCCTGAGGTTGTTTAAGGCATGTGCTAATTAACAACAAAGACAATAAAGTGAATACTGCATTCAAAAATACATCTTTTGTTGACAGTTACTGCTGTAGCAACAGAATATAAAGTCGCATCCTGTCATGGACCTAACAGGTTTATCAGTAAAAACTGTGTTTCCTACGGTGTGTGCAGCTGATCTGCTGTAAACAAGGGATATCACACCAGTACTGCAACACAAGGGACAAACTGACACTATATTTTAGACAAAGAAAGGAATAACATGCATTACATTTGCTAAATTTACATAAAGGAAAAATAATTAAAAATAAATAAAATTTGTAGTAGACAGCTTTTCTCAAAGTTTATGAAGTTTCCCCTAACCTCACAAAATGGTGAATTTTATTTATTTTTTTACCAAGGGAGTCTGGTCCTAATTGGCCCCCACCTGAAATGATGCGCAGGTTAGGAGGACATATATCCGATGAACAGTATCGTTGTTTTATGATAATTATTTGCTAATCTCAACTCCATTAATAACTGATTGATCAAGAGAAAACCTATAGAAAACGTTAGAGCTCATAATGTAACATGGCTTTTAACATTAAGCTAGCTAGCTAACATCTTAAGAGACCAGTTTTGATCCTCATCAGATGCTCCAGAATAACTCAAGCTCAGCTTTGCAAATGCTGCAGTTCATGTTCCCACACAGGAGGTTTTAGGTGGAGAAGGTGTTAATATGCTTATCGTCATCAAGTTTTAAATACAGAGTAGACTTGGGCAGTATCAAAGTATTATGGTATACCTGGGTATTTAGAAATCCCAAAGGTATGACCTTCAAGACGGTCAAAAACAAAAAGCTCCTGTTTCTATGAAAGTGATAGATGAAACTGTACTGAGGTTATTCTCTCCTGTGTGACGTCTTCGTCCTGCACATGTGTAAAGCAGATGAGAAATCTGCTTATCTGCATAGCTGGCCAAGAAATGTGTGTTCTCCAGGAGAAACCTAGTTGTAGAAATCAGGTTTCTCTAAAGCTCTACCTCGATTACTGAAACAAGATGTCTCATTCACGTGACAGTTAAGAGAATGGCTTACTGGAGAAAGCCCACTGTAACACATAAACACACTCTGCATCTCTGTCTGTATATGCTCATGCTGTATGTCTTTGCATCACTCTGTCTCCCTACAGAAATCTCGTCTGGCAAACCGGGACCTCCAGATCCATTTGGACCAGGTTCTACAGCAGGCCCAGGATCCCAGCAGCAAAGGGAACTCCCTGTTTGCTGAGGTAAAAGACAAGCTTTGCTACTAACACTTCAGGAAACGAACAGCAAGGAATGCTCTGTCTTTGCTGAAGGGGAGAACTAAATGAATTCAGCTAAACTTATGTTAAAGTGTTCTACTCTGTCTCAAAATCAAAACATTGACAATAATTCTCTCTAACTCAAACAGTATATAGCTGAGAACGTCATTATGAACCTAAATATATGGCATGAGAGGTAAACTAAAAACTAACCAGCTAAAGCACAGCTAAAGTTAATGTAATTCAAAATCTTTCCTTTTTGTATTGCAGTTGGAGGATAAGCGTGCTGAGATGGAGAGACAGCTCATCAGTATGAAGGTCCAGTATCAGTCACTGCAGAAACAACACGCCTTCAGCAAACAGCAGCTGCAGCGCATGAAGGTACTGTGTGTTGTGGATGGAAATTGGGCTACGTCTGCTTTAAACGTGCACTTGTTGTTTGCAACTTGACTCACTGCATGGATGTGCATGTGTTGTGCAGGTCCAGATAGCCACTCTGATGCAGCTTCAGGGTTCCAGGGCTGATCCTGCTCAGCTGGAGAGACTTCAGTTCATGCTGTCAGAGAAAAATGGAGAGATCCAAAATCTAATGTGTAAACTGCAGAGACTGGAGAAGGGGGAGGTGAGCATTTAAAACCCACAAGTCTTATACATCAACAGGTAAAACTAGACTTAATGACACAAAATGTATGAAACAACTCAATAGTCATAGATTTCCTTTAGAAAACATTGAGACATGAGTACGTGTGAAAACTGTACTGTCATCATAAAAATTCTGTTTGTGTAGATGATGTTGAAGTCTCAGCCAGCTAATCCTGCTCCAGCAGAAAGCGGTGACGGCCAAGACGAAACTTACTACACTGACCTGCTCAAAATGAAGCTGAACAACACTGTGTGAGTTTACCGCCTCCCAGGCCTCAGAGGTCTTTTTGGCACTGCTCTACCTGACTTAATCAACTTATAAATAAACAGTTTGGGTGCATACTTCTATGTTAACTGTAATATTGCAGAAGCCACATTTAAAGCTACCAAAAAAACATTTAAACCTTAAAGACCTTTGTAGTCTGGTAAAATTTGTGTTGTATCATAAATTGACATAAAGAAGAGGCACAAAAGACAACTAGCCATAAAGAGAAATGGTATCCAGAGAGGTGACTGTAATGCAAACTATATTGTGCCTCTCGAATAAAGTTGCGCAAGAGAGCCAGTTGTTTTTCCTCTGTACATATTCACCGGGAGACAAATTCTGGTAACTCATTTAAAGGTTTACTTTTGCAACTATAACAAAAATATATAGCAAATTCAGTTCACAAATGAAATCATGTAATTTAAGTAAATTGACTGATGGGTTACAGAAACACTTTGAGTTCAAAAATGTGTGTGGATGGATTGGTCTATTTGCATACTGTCCTTGGTTAGCTTAAATTCTGTGTCTCTTCAGTAAGGATGCAGAGCGTATGGGAGATGAGCTTTCCCTGCAGAGGATGAAATCGTTGTCAGAGAGCCAGAGAGCTTTGGAGTTGGAGAGGAAACTCTTCTCATCTGAAAGGCTACTCAAACAGGTAACTGACTGCCGTGTTAACTCCAGAAATACTGGATCTCCTGGTCACATAAAACTGCAGCTGGAAGCAGCACTCACACCAATATACCCCACAAATAGTACTTTGAATACGGAACCAAATGAAACTTGGTTTTGTTTTGCATTGTGAAGCAGTAAACTGCAAAGGTGGCACAGATTTACAAAGAACTGTAAGCCAATCCTTGAGGTGAATACATGCTTAAGCAACCTAGCTTGGAAAGCGAACATGTTACATTAATGTTTTGTTTTGTAGTGCTGTCATGACACCAAAATCAAGACTTTCTTACGATATCTGCCTAAATATCTCGATACAGATACTGAAATGAACCACGGCAAAAACCTAAAACATCAGGAAAAGTAATGGAATAATAAATGACAGAACATGGGAAACTATTATTTATAATGGCAATGCAAGGCAGTGGAGGATGTGAAAAGAAGCCATAAAACAAAAACCAGTGTGTTCATGCATTTTAATATCCAACCAGCAGCCTGTTGCACCAGCAATACGTAAGTTCTACCTTAAGTTAGGGTGCAAAGTCCACACTAAACAATACGTTGAAACTAGTTAGTTTGAGACTTCAGTTGTGTCGATGTTTGGTTGCACCACCGAGACGTAAGGTGCATCTTAGCTACTCTGGCGTAAAGTCCATACTAATCAAAACAGTGTCGCAGAAAATGACGTTTACACATCCCATGGCCAATCAGTGAACAGCACTATTCTTAACAGAGTTTATTACGGTTTTGTCATCTGTTTGTCTCTCTCTCTTTCAACGTTTGCTCTACTGAAGAGGCTAACAGCTAAAAATAGCAATAAACCAACAAAAAGGGACCTATACAACATATAATTATGATTAGGTGATAACTATGAAACCTTAATCTACAGCTAGTCTCACAGTGACATCGAGTGGTAACACAGTTAACTACAACATAGACCTAATTTAACGGTGCCCGTAACGAACGGTAAAGTATAACAGGCAGATGAAATTGTAACATTATAACTTATATGCGTAGGACCCATTATTCCCCTCATATTTCAAAATCTATGTTTTGTTATTTATATTTTTACTCTTTAATCCAATATTTTCTTTGGGCTAGTAATCTACTCTTAATTTCGCTACATTTCATAACTTAACCAGTCTGTGATCTGCATTTTGCTTCATTAACCGAAATGAGCTGTGATCCAGGCTGTGTGCGCTTGGTTACGCAGAAGAGCCCGGTATAATTTGCTCCTCCTGATCCCAGTCACCCCACCTTTCAAAACGATGCACCATGACAACCACTTGACTATTTTATGGAGGACTTTACACCTATTAAGGACTAGGTGTAAGATTTAAGTTGTAACTTATGTCTACTTTGGATGTATTTCAGCTGGTGCAACCCTTAAAACGTTAGTAGTATGTAAACCCCGACTTAAGTTAGAAATTGCGTTCGGAACGCAAAAGGCGGAAGTGCAGCGCTGGAGCACACACAACAGAGAGACCGGCACTTTTCCTCTGTATTTGGCACACCACCGCTGTGGAATGAATAACAACCCCACTAAAATGTCACACAATTATTAATTTCAATGCACAAGTGATGATTTTAACTCGCACACTGTGAGCATTGTGACACTCGACGCTCGGCAGCTCTCTACGTATCTTGTGTGTGTGTGAGGCCGAGCAAATGAGAGAGGGAGAGCGAGCGGCAGAACACGCGGTGAAAGTTAGCAGAGAAAACTATAAGCAGTAAGTTTCTGTATGGTAGTAAATGTGCAGCATAGGTCACTGTGTGTCCGTTAATAATAGTATGTAGTTTCCCCAACGGCTGGAAAAGTGAAGGCTGTTAGCGCTAGCTATCATATCTCTATACAAGGGCTTGCTCTCTGTCCCCCACACCAGACTCCGGACTTTTGGGGAGCCTTCAGTGTCACAGCCCCCAGTCTGGAACTCATCCCCACAGAGATCCCAAATGCTCCCTGTCTGGACACTTTCACAAATCTACTAAAACTCCAGCTCTTTACCAAGCCATTCAATCCTGAATGACTTTTTGTTTTTCTGTCACTGTAACTTTGTATAAAGGTTCCTTGGGTCCCGTGAAAGGTGCTAAAAATATTTATTTATGTAACATTAGCTAAATTAGTAAAGTAGTAATATTAATTATCAGCTGTATGTCATTACTAACTAACCTACTAAAGTGCTGAGAACATCTGGTACAAGCTTAGACTAAACTGGTGTACAGCTCTGTCCTGTATACATACTGTACATCCTTATAATTTTTCAGTTTTCAGAGGAGTCTGACAGCTGGTTGTGAATGAAATGAGGGACGATGGAGATGAGGTTAATAAAGTAAATTAGGGATGCAAACTAGTCCTTTTAATCTAATAAGGAGATGTTTCTTTTGGATTTTAATGCTCAAATTAAATGCTTTGTAATTATTCAGAGATCCTGTATAGAAAAAAATTATGCATCAAGATGCATTGATAATCGTTTTGTAATCGAATCGCAGCCGTCTGAATCGTAATCGAATCGTGAGGTGCCCAGAGATTCCCACCCCAAGTCACAATGCTGCTTATAAAAGGTTAAATCCTTACAGTGAGAAGCGCAAGTTTTTGTATCGCAGAGGTCTGCGCTCTAATGAGCGCATATATTTATAGAAATACTTGACAAATATAGACGCCAGCGGCAATGATTGATTATCCAAGCAAATGCAACATTTGACATTTTCAGAGGTGAATGCAAACTTGATTATTAGAGCATCACCTTGAGATCAGTGTCATTTTATGTACCTGACTACTGGATGAAATGTTCAATCCACCTGCCAAATTTTGTGTTTCCAAGTTTTAAGGTTTATGCTGCACACACTTTGTGTCATGGGATCCAAGAAGAACAGGAAAACTTTGACTTGATACTGTTTATATTGAATATACTGTGTATATTGGTGTTGTCACGATAGTGGAATTTCTAACTTCGATACAATACCTTGAAAAATTTGATAGCATTTTCAATACCATGGGGGAAAATTGACACATTTATTAAATGACTGAATATAATTGCTGAATTATCTAATCAACTTATTTTAGTCAGTAAAGTTAAGTACTGTGTAGAACAGCATCAGTTAATTTACTTCTAACCTTAGTCAAAGTATTTCCTATCAACTGAAACTCTGCTGTCTGAGATTCCTCAGGTCTGATAGCTCTGAGGGGGATTGGCTTAGTTTTGAGAATTATAAATGTCTGTTAGGTAAATAACAGGACAGCTAGCTTATCAACAACAGTTTACTGGGCCATTGTGTTAAATACTATTGTAGTGGCTAAGCCCCATTTAAAGCCACTGAGGGTTGCATAGACAGGCATCTAATTGACTCCAGTGTGATAAGAAATAATGTTGTTTCAGTGGTCAAAAAACTATGTGCTCCCCTCCATACAGCAACACCTGTCACCTGTGCAAAGGTTCCTACTTAAATTACCTTTGACCCAAAACGGACAGGAGCCACCTACTGAGTAGAGCACTGTACCCAACACACAAAAAAACATAAATGGCTCTTACACACTTGCCCCTAATTGTAATGACTACCAGACATAACAATTCCTATACCCAATTAAGGAGCCATACTCAAAATGATGCAATGATGAATACAATATACCACAATGCTTGGGATGACCTGCTGCTAAGACAAAGCAGACAAAGTTTAGTCATAGGCCTTTCTGTTACACTAGCTTTTGTCTGCTTTTGTCCTTTCATGTCATGGAAAGCCTCCAAGACTCTTCTAAGTGGGCAGTGGGATCCATAATGACCACAATATCTCCAGGCTTTAGATTTCCTGTTTTTTGGTTCCATTTTTGTCTCTCCTGTAGCAGAGGTAGGTATTCGCGTACACAACATTTCCAAAAAAGATCTGAAATAGACTGGACTTGTTTCCATCGCTTTCTTACATATAGGTCATGTGGTTCAAACAATCCAGGTGGTAAGGCAGGTCATCCTTTCATAAGAAGAATATGATTAGTTCTGCTCGAGGTTTGGTTCTGCTCGAGGTTTCTGCCTCTTTAAAAGGAAGTTTTTCCTTGCCTCTGTCGCCTAGTGCTGCTCTTGGTGGGAACTGTTGGGCTTCTGTAAATATCATCACAGAGTACGGTCTAGACCTGCTCTTTTATGAAAAGCACTGTGAGATAACTGTTGTTGTGATTTGGCGCTATATAAATAAAACTGAATTGAATTAGGAGTAAGGGGTTCAAGGTCATTTGGGTTGTCGGACAGCTTGGTGATAGGCCTATCATTTAAAATGGCTTCAGCTTCACACATGACTGTAGAAAGTCCGTCGTCCAGTTTCTGCTGTCGAAGAACTGCACTGAGAATCCTTCTCACCATGCGGATTACACGCTCCCAAAAACCACCAAAATGTGACCCTGCTGGAGGATTGAAATTCCACTTGACTCCCCTTTGAATCAAACACAGATTCAAGGATGTTTGCGGCAGAGATGAAAGGGCCTCTCCAAGTTCTCTCTCTGCTCCTCTGAAGTTGGTTCCATTGTCTGATTGAATGTGAGTGACCTCACCCCTTCTACAGATGAAGCGGCGTAATTCATTAATACATGCATCTGTATCCAGAGAGGTAGCAACTTCTAGATGGACTGCTCTACTTGCCAAACAGGTGAATACCACACCGTAACCTTTGACTGTGCTGTCCTTTCCTCACCTCTATCGGTCCAAAATAGTCGACGCCCACATTACTAAATGGCGGGTGATCGTAATCTAACCTTTCCTTTGGCAAATCTGCCATTTTTTGCTTTTTTTAAAATTTCTTTTATTAATAGAAAATAGAAAATACAGAACAAAACTCTACAAAAACACTACAAAATTTTAACAATTTTTACAAAATGCATTACAACAGAAGAATAAATATGATATGAAAGAGAGAGGAAAGACTACATGGTTTCATAATTATAATACACATAAAATATTATTCAATTTTTTGTTATATTCATCTAATTGATTGTTGCTTTCTGCTATTATCTTTTCTAAAAGAAGATGAGAACTTATAACATTAAAGTGACTTAAGTACTCTTTCCATGGGATTGGTGCATTGATTTTCATCTTCCCAGTATTGGCAGATTTTGTGAGGAAAAAGTGCAGAACCTGCAGAATATAACTTCCAATTATAAATAATTTTATTTATTTTATATTATGTAACCATTTTTGGCATTGTACTTTTGGGAGACAAACCAATTGCTTGTTTATTTTGTATTTTTTGTTTCCAGCAAATCGGAATTGCTGAAACAATCTGATTGAATCGATACAAATCTAAACATTTGTTAAATTGTATTGAGAAATCATAAAATGAGATAATGTGACCAGATGTATCTAAGAAGTCATTCACAAAAATTAATCCGTTTTGAATACATGTATTCCTCAGAACAGGTTGGTCTCCTACAGCAATGGTCCCCCTCACTTTTTTTGGCGATTTTGGACTTGGCTCATCAATCAATCACACATTCCGCATCAGACATGATTAAACGGTTGAAACACGGACAAAAATATCAATATTACGTTTATTTTGTGCTGTTCTTTTTGTACCTGAAGACAGCAGTGAGGACTCCTGCTGCAGGGTGGGTAGTGACTTGTTACAAGTAACGTAATTTTGCAAAATAAATATATAAAATAAAAAAGCCTTTTTTAAAACTGTCGCCTACTTTTACTCTTTACTCCAGTATTTTCTGTGGGCCAGTAATCTACTTTTAATTTCACTACATTTTCCATTTATACCTTCATAATTTCCATTGTCTGTAATCTGCAATGGGCTTCGTTAACCGAAAGAGCCAGGCTGTGTGTGCGCAGTTACACAGAAGAGCCCAGGTCTCCTCTGTGGTACAGAGACGGGCGCTTATCACAGAGATGAATGAGCTGGGCAGATGCGAACATTTAGAAAATCAGGCAAATACCTTTTCAGTTTAAGGCTTTATTGTTCTACTGAAACAACTGAAATCCAGTGAGCGCTCACCATTGCACTGGTGGCCGTGTTGGAAAGCAGCCTGCGTCGCTCTTTAACAACTTTCCATTAACGGCGCATTAAAGTGTCTTTAGTCTCTGCAGAGCAAACGTAAACTTCACACTGTAACATCTAAGTCTGATCACTAGATTGATTCTGATATATTAACAGTATCCTGTTGATTCTGATATATTAACAGTAGCCTCTCAGGAAACAATCATTTTTGAGAGAGAGAAAAAAAAGTCCTATTGGGCTTTACGCATGACGCACAGCTCCCTCTGTAGCCTATGCAGGTTTACCTGCTTCAACAGCGAGCTGCTCCCTGTGTTACTGTTACTGCCACAATAATTATCTGCGTTGTGAAGATTGTTTGGATGCTTTAGGAATCATCAGATTGTATTGGCTGCCTGTGCTACTGCAAAGAAAGCGGTTTAGTTGGCTACATGTCCATAATAAAAGTGGCTGGGCAGCAAGCTGATATTTTAAATTAATCTTATCAACACATTCATGGAGATTTAAAAAGGAAAATAATTATTAAACAGAAATAGCTAAACATAATCGACCAGCAAAGCAAATTGTATTCCCTAGAAATAACTATATTGCAGCGGTTTCTGATGAACAGCAGATAAAATATAATATACTTTTACATGAGTAGGTTTATAATTTTATTCTTTTACTTTTTATGGGAGTAATTATACTTTTTCTTGAGTAAAAAGTACACATGCTTTGTCTGGAGAGCAGGCTGACCAGGGACAAACTCCTGGGCCACTTTTTTGCCTCTGTCCATGACCATCCTTGACCTTAAAAACTTGTGCCATGAGGTGTCTCTCAGCTACGTGTCCATAAACAATTGAAAAGTAGTCAGTGTTCACACAGAGATGAGCATCCTGCAGTATTTTTAGAGGAAAAGGAGGTCACAGGAGGAGTAGCAGAAAAAACTGAGGAGGATAAGCTTGTAAGCTGTATGGATAGCTAGTAGACGTAGTAAATTCTAAAACTCACGTAGTATAAAGACTGTTATTCCAACAGCATGTCATCAGAGTTTGCATTGAACAGTTCTTTGTTGCAGGGAGAGTCGGGGCCAAGTGAGATACAGGAAATATCACAGACCGGAATTTGTTTTGGTGATAAGGTGCTACATGCAGACAAACATACAGTTGACATAAATAAATGTAGAAATATATAAATATGGAACAGACAATGCAACTAATATAATAATATTAAAAAGACTAGAGAAAAATAATACAACTATTTGCATATATATAATTATATAGCAAAAGCCTAGTGATAATGGCTAATAGATGATAATGGGCCTACTACTACTCATAATAATAATAATAATAATAATGCCTGCAAGCTCACATTAGAAGTAGTCTGGTGCTACTCCCAATTATAACAATAGCCCCTAGTAATGATAAGCCTACCTACCTCTACTGATGATAATAATAGTGTGGGCCTAAAAATAATAGCCTAGCCTAGATCTATCTCTCTATCTATCTAAGGTGGTGTAATGGGGGTGGCGTGGGAAGGGGGGGGGCCAACTGCAATGAACCAGCTTTGGGGCGGGCCCAGCTTGCAAAAGGTTGAGAACCCCTGTCCTACAGTAATTTCAGAGTTCATCAATAGTGTCTGATTCTGCATAGCATCTGGAGTGTCAGGAGGATGGTACTGGAAATTCAACCATGCATACGTCTTTAAAAAAGGGTGAGAGTTCTTTTAATTGGTTCTGAAATATTTCTTTAATATGTAATAATTTTAATTGAAAAAATGGAAATAAATCAGAACCAAAGAAAGAAAAGGATGTTTATAATCTTTTACTGGTGAGCCATTGCCTGTGATGATATATTTTATTAACCCAAGAAGCTTTTAAAGATCCGTTCATTGCTTGGAAATTTTTTAAATTTAATCCACCATTTTCATATGAATTGTATATTGTCTCTTAATTTTATCCGGTTTACTATTCCATACAAGTTTGAAAATTTTTTGTTCAAAGCATTTAACAAAAGAAGTGTCAGGAGTTGGGAGAGTCATTATTAAATAAACAAATTGGGGGATTACCAATGAATTTATCAATGTGACCTTTCCTTGTAATGTAAGTGAACTGCTCCTCCATGGCTGTAAAATTCTACTTTACTTTACTCTAATCTACTTTTTGCATTTTTTTTGTCATAGTTGTATTTAACAATATTTTTAAAATTAGATTATTATATTCTGGTATGTGAATACCTAAAATGTCTACGGAACAGTTTGTCCATCTAATTGGAGCAGAACATCTTAAATTAAAATCTGTACCATTTATCGTCCCTATTCTCAATATTTGGCACTCAAAATTTGGTCTCAAACCTGATATTTTGGAAAACATATTTAGATCTGTGATCAAGAATTCCAAAGTAGATTGTTTTGGTTGTATAAAAAAGATTGCATCATCAGCATCACATTGTAAGTTTTGGGGGATTACGATAGTAATCTTTACTCATTACCATTGACGACAACGTTGCCCTGCATGATTGCTCTAAAAGTTGCTCTGTGTATCATCAGCTTAAATCTTTGCTGTTGGCAATACCGAACAATAGCATGTTCAAAAGATCATTCATTGACTAAGCTTGTCCTCCTGGCTTGTCTTTATCCCTTTGCTTCTCTTGCTCCATGACATTTTGACTACGGGCATTGGAAGCCTTCAACTTCCTCCTCTTGTGACTCCTTTTCAGAAGTGTCCTTCAGCTAAAGAAACCAGGCAACTGCTACCCTTAGCTTCCTCCAATCTGAAAAGTAGACCATTAGACGACTGGTACAATCAAGTGAACCTTGAGCATTAACCACATTCACAATAGCTTCCTTCTTGACCTCCAGGTCACCTGCTTTTATCGCAATATCCACCACATTTGGCGGCCAGTCCCCTTCTGGTTTATTTAGAAACTTTGGACCCTCAATCCATCGTTTGTCATGAATGAAGTCTACAATCCTCATACCTCTAGATGCATCATCAGCTGGGTTTTCCTTTGAATTGACATACCGCCATTGTGAAGTTCTGCTGGCCCCTCTAATGGTTGAGACCCTGTTTGCCACAAAAGTATGAAAACGCTTGTCCTCATTCTTTATATACTTAAGCACAGAAGTGCTATCTGTCCAGAAGAGTCTTGCAAATTAAGCCTCAGCTCTGTCTTCAACATCAGGTCAACACGAACAGCAAGAACAGCAGCAGTCAGCTCTAAACGAGGAATAGTAATGGTTTTTAAAGGTGTAACTTCTGGCCTTACCCATTAGGAATGCAACATAGATGTTATTTCTTTCATTCTGCATTCTGAGATAACTGACGGATTCAATTCAATTTTATTTATATAGCGCCAAATCACAACAGCAGTTATCTCACAGCGCTTTTCATAAAAGAGCAGGTCTAGACCATACTCTGATGTTATTTACAGAAGCCCAACAATTCCCACCAAGAGCAGCACTGGGCGACAGAGGCAAGGAACAACCTCCTTTTAAGAGGCAGAAACCTCGAGCAGAACCAAGGCTCGGGGTGGGCAGCCATCTGCCTCGACTGGTTGGGGGTGAAGGTGAGAGAGGGAAAGAGAGGAACAGAGAGAAAGAGAGAGAGGGATGGAAGGAGAGAGAGGGGAGGGAGGCAGCCTACACAGTATACACACAGAGAGACGGCCCGGGCCTGCCATGATTAATTGTCCCATAATGACGGGTCCCTGAGCCATGGCGGGGCCCGTGGAGATTAAATGAGCAGAGTTATAAATGAAAGGGGCTTATGGAGATCTGAAATGAATGTATGTCTGTGGGAGTGCTATTTGATTTCCAATTAATAGCGCTACCTAGAGGCCGATTGAGGGCAAATTTCACACAGGCCCTGAGGAGGCCGTGCCAGATAAAGATCCCCGAGTTTGGTGGTGTAGATCTGACATTTGAAATGTAAGATGTGACATGACATCCTGTATTTAGCGTTTGCGCAAAAATGTGGTAGGTTATAATTCGGACGTTTTTTGGCGGATCAAAATTCTCTCTATAAACTTTCTTCGGCTTGGTCCAGAGATGGTCCGTGGCAAGTTTCGTAGCGATCGGACTTGCGGCTTCGGAGGAGTTAATTAGGGCCCGAGCACGACCGTGTGAGGTCCCTATTGAATTTAGTCGGATTATATTTTTAGGGCCCGAGCACGACCGTGCGAGGTCCCTATTGAATTTGCTCGGATTATATTTTTAGGGCCCGAGCACGACCGTGCGAGGTCCCTATTGAATTTGCTCGGATTATTAGGGCCCGAGCACGACCGTGCGAGGTCCCTATTGAATTTGCTCGGATTTTTTTTTTTTTTTTTTTTTTTTTTTTTTCTGCAAAGTAGGCTCAACTGACATGGCCTAAACATACTCGAAAACTCACCAAAATTTGCAAACATGTCAGAACCGGTGAAAAATTTCGTATTCTACAAGTTTCGCACATGGCCGTGGCAAAATGACTCGCTAGCGCCACCTAGAAAATTGGAAAAGATTAGCCCCTCGTTCACGTTCAACCTACATGTACGAAATTTTCTGGGGACATGTATCATATCAAGACGCACAAAAAAGCCTCAAGAACCCATAGCCTAAAGTCAACAGGAAGTCAGCCATTTTGATTTTTACGGCCATTTTTGGATGATTTACACACTTCGTACTTTAACGAACTCCTCATAGGGATTTAGTCCGACCGACGTCAAATTTCTGCTGTGCCTTCTAAAGGCATTGACGATGAAAAGTTGTGCTATTTGCGAGTTTTCGTCAATGGGCGTGTCCGTGGCGTCGATGATTCGCAATGAAACAGGAAGTTGTCGTAACTTCAGTGTATATGCTCACATCTGGACCAAAGTGTACATGTACGATGAGAGTCCCGCCCTGAACACATGTACATGCTGACATTCACCCACAGTCATAGCGCCACCTGCTGGCAACAGGAAGTGACTTTTAACGAAGCAGCCCCCGCCGCACGTTTCACCTACGTGCACGAATTTTCTGTGGTACGTGTATCTTGTCCAGACGCACAAAAAAGCCTCTTGGAGCGATGCCCTAAAATCAACAGGAAGTCGGCCATTTTGAATTTTACGTCAAATTTTGGATGATTTACACACTTCGTACTTTAACGAACTCCTCCTAGGGATTTAGTCCGACCGACTTCAAATTTCTGCTGTGCCTTCTAAAGGCATTGAAGATGAAAAGTTGTGCTATTTGCGAGTTTTCGTCAATGGGTGTGTCCGTGGCGTGGCGTCAGAGATCAAGTCTTCGCCATGACACAGGAAGTTGTTGTAACTTCAGTGTACATGCTCACATCTTAACCAAACTTTACGTGCTTGATAACTCTCCCACCCCGTTATGGAGGATCGATCCTGACACAGCCAGAAATAAATACAGAAATAAATAAATGCTCAATAAATAAATAAGCATCCAATTAAATACACAAAAAAATAAAGTAAATTAAAGCTGCAAGCAGTGTTGGGCGGGCCCTCGCACTTGTAGCGCGTCCGCGCGTGAACCGGCCGAGTTGCATATTCTGGAGCTCAGCCGGTGCGGCTGTGAATTTGTTACGCGGTTCCGACGCCGCATGAAGGTGCTATATGTCACTTCCTGTGTCCCCTATGTGGAGCTACATAGCACTTGCCGCTATGAATATAAATCGGTATTGGCGTGTAGATGTCTGCGGGGTGGGAGAGTTATCAAGCACGTAAAGTTTGTTTCAGATGTGACCATGTACACTGAACAATAATGTACCCAAACAATAAAATAAATTCCTTTTATATTTCCCTGCCTTGTTGTTTATGTGTACATACAGAGGAAGAATGTGAGAACAGCACACATTTCATCGTTACTGTGTTTCTGCTCCAGCCTGCCTAAAAGAAAAGCGTTTTTGGGATTAAATGGACTTTTTTAGCTGCTGCAGTGCAGGATGAACTCAGAATAGACCCATTTCTCACCTTATTATTCTAAACCATGCAACGAAGAAGAAGAAATGCATAATAAATCCTGGGACAAAATCTGTCCACAAATACTGTACAGCATGTAGTCTAATGAACAAGACTTGTGTTATAGCTGACTTGGGCAGTGAAATGTTTAATTTTTTTAATTCATGTGGTCATAGTTGTCCACAACTCAAATCAGAATATAAGAAGAAATGTTTTATACCACCTCAAGAAGGCTTCCTATCAGAAAGGTAGGAAGGTATTTCAAATGTACAACTGCAGTACTTAAATCTAAGTAAAGTAATTTCCCTGACATTACTGTGTTACGCATGTAACAGGTTTTATACTTCCTGTGAGTATAATCCAATCAATCTTATTTTCATACTGTATATCCGTTGTGTAATTTGATAAATTGTGTTGTATGTGGTGCTCGCATCGGGTACTACTGAGACTTCATTGCCCTCTTCAGAGAAGACTCTGACTGCAACATGCGTCTTTGTAAAGAGAGAAACAGACAGAAAAAGTCTCTAACTCTGCCTGTCAGCTCGCTCTGCTCCGTTAAAACTGAATTTACCATACAGAATTGAATACGAGTGCACTCCAGATTTAGCTGCAGCCAGCTGACCGTGTGCTTCTCCCTATACCGCAGTTCTGTGTCCATGCATGCAGCAAACTGAAAGCACTGTCTGTCGGAGCGTCTACGTGAAAAGAGAAGGAAGACATTGCTGGTAGTATTGTCTTCAGAGTTGTTAAACACCTCAGCGCACTGAAGGAAGTCATCTGACTGTGTGAGGGGCAAGATCGTTGATGTCTGCAGGCAGAGTAGGAGCTCTCCTGTCTGACTGGTCCACCAATAGCAGAGAAGATGACCCCTTGAGACACAGCCCCTCCTCATTTGCATAATGAGGCAGAAATGCATACAAAAATTTAAAAAAGACAGGCAGAAATAAATACCATGGGTGAAAATAAATAAGGTAAATAAATACAAAGGAAGAATAAAACAGACAAAAATATTAAAACACACACATAAATAAATACATTAAAAAAATTAGTAATAAATAAAGTTGAATAAACAAATAAGGTAATTATAACAAAGGTGAATAGTAAAGGCACTAATTAAAATATATACATTTATGTCTCCTTGTATAATTTAATTACTACCTACATTTATTTATTTACTTTATTTTTTTGTGTATTTAATTGGATGCTTATTTATTTATTGAGCATTTATTTATTTCTGTATTTATTTCTGACTGTGTCAGGATCGGTCCTCCATAGTGGGGTGGGAGAGTTATCAAGCACGTAAAGTTTGGTTAAGATGTGAGCATGTACACTGAAGTTACAACAACTTCCTGTGTCATGGCGAAGACTTGATCTCTGACGCCACGCCACGGACACACCCATTGACGAAAACTCGCAAATAGCACAACTTTTCATCTTCAATGCCTTTAGAAGGCACAGCAGAAATTTGAAGTCGGTCGGACTAAATCCCTAGGAGGAGTTTGTTAAAGTACGAAGTGTGTAAATCATCCAAAATGTGACGTAAAATTCAAAATGGCCTACTTCCTGTTGATTTTAGGGCATCGCTCCAAGAGGCTTTTTTGTGCGTCTGGACAAGATACACGTACCACAGAAAATTCGTGCACGTAGGTAAAACGTGCGGCGGGGGCTGCTTCGTTAAAGGTCACTTCCTGTTGCCAGCAGGTGGCGCTATGACTGTGGGTGAATGTCGGCATGTACATGTGTTCAGGGCGGGACTCTCATCCTACATGTACAGTTTGGTCCAGATGTGAGCATGTACACTGAAGTTACGACAACTTCCGTGTCATGGCGAAGAGCTGATCTTTGACGCCACGCCACGGACACGCCCATTGACGAAAACTTGCAAATAGCACAACTTTTCATCTTCAATGCCTTTAGAAGGCACAGCAAACATTTGAGGTCGGTCGGACTAAATCCCTAGGAGGAGTTCGTTAAAGTACGAAGTGTGTAAATCATCCAAAATTTGACGTAAAATTCAAAATGGCCGACTTCCTGTTGGGTTTAGGCTATGGCTCCAAGAGACTTTTTTGTGCGTCTGGACAAGATACACGTACCACAGAAAATTCGTGCACGTAGGTGAAACGTGCGGCGGGGGCTGCTTCGTTAAAGGTCACTTTCTATTGCCAGCAGGTGGCGCTATGACTGTGGGTGAATGTCGGCATGTACATGTGTTCAGGGCGGGACTCTCATCCTACATGTACAGTTTGGTCCAGATGTGAGCATGTACACTGAAGTTACAACAACTTCCTGTTTCATTGCGAATCATCGACGCCACGGACACGCCCATTGACGAAAACGCGCAAATAGCACAACTTTTCATCGTCAATGCCTTTAGAAGGCACAGCAGAAATTTGACGTCGATCCGACTAAATCCCTAGGAGGAGTTCGTTAAAGTACGAAGTGTGTAAATCATCCAAAAATGGCCGTAAAATTCAAAATGGCCGACTTCCTGTTGACTTTAGGCTATGGGTTCTTGAGGCTTTTTTGTGCGTCTTGATACGATACATGTCCCCAGAAAATTTCGTACATGTAGGTTGAACGTGAACGAGGGGCTAATCATTTCCAATTTTCTAGGTGGCGCTAGCGAGTCATTTTGCCACGCCCATGTGCGAAACTTGTAGAATACGAAATTTTTCACCGGTTCTGACATGTTTGCAAATTTTGGTGAGTTTTCGAGTATGTTTAGGCCATGTCATTTGGGCCTACTTTGCAGAAAAAAAAAATATATATAATCCGAGCAAATTCAATAGGGACCTCGCACGGTCGTGCTCGGGCCCTAATAAATAAATGTAGGTAGTAATTAAATTATACAAGGAGACATAAATGTTTATATTTTAATTAGTGTCTTTACTTATTCACCTTTGTTATAATTACCTTATTTGTTTATTCAACTTTATTTATTACTAATTTTTTTAATGTATTTATTTATGTGTGTGTTTTAATATTTTTGTCTGTTTTATTCTTCCTTTGTATTTATTTACCTTATTTATTTTCACCCATGGTATTTCTTTCTGCCTGTCTTTTTAAATTTTTGTATGCATTTCTGCCTCATTTCGCAAATGAGGAGGGGCTGTGTCTCAAGGGGTCATCTTCTCTGCTATTGGTGGACCAGTCAGACAGGAGAGCTCCTACTCTACCTGCAGACATCAACGATCTTGCCCCTCACACAGTCAGATGGCTTCCTTCAGTGCGCTGAGGTGTTTAACAACTCTGAAGACACTACCAGCCATGTCTTCCTTCTCTTTTCACGTAGACGCTCCGACAGACAGTGCTTTCAGTTTGCTGCATGCATGGACACAGAACTGCGGTATAGGGAGAAGCACACGGTCAGCTGGCTGCAGCTAAATCTGGAGTGCACTCGTATTCAATTCTGTATGGTAAATTCAGTTTTAACGGAGCAGAGCGAGCTGACAGGCAGAGTTAGAGACTTTTTCTGTCCGTTTCTCTCTTTACAAAGACGCATGTTGCAGTCAGAGTCTTCTCTGAAGAGGGCAATGAAGTCTCAGTAGTACCCGATGCGAGCACCACATACAACACAATTTATCAAATTACACAACGGATATACAGTATGAAAATAAGACTGATTGGATTATACTCACAGGAAGTATAAAACCTGTTACATGCGTAACACTGTAATGTCAGGGAAATTACTTTACTTAGAATTAAGTACTGCAGTTGTACATTTGAAATACCTTCCTACCTTTCTGATAGGAAGCCTTCTTGAGGTGGTATAAAACATTTCTTCTTATATTCTGATTTGAGTTGTGGACAACTATGACCACATGAATTAAAAAAACATTTCACTGCCCAAGTCAGCTATAACACAAGTCTTGTTCATCAGACTACATGCTGTGGACAGATTTTGTCCCAGGATTTATTATGCATTTCTTCTTCTTCGTTGCATGATTTAGAATAATAAGGTGAGAAATGGGTCTATTCGGAGTTCATCCTGCACTGCAGCAGCTAATAAAGTCCATTTAACCCCAAAAACGCTTTTCTTTTAGGCAGGCTGGAGCAGAAAACAACTCACCTTTCTCAAGTTGTACAGTAATGTCTCATGTGTATGGAGGTGGATCAAACAAGCTAATCTTAAATGTCAAAGTAGAGAGGAGCCTAGTAGGCCTATTTATTTTCATTCATTACACAATATGAATAAGCTATGAAGACAGTTGTAAAGAAAGAACATCTTTTTCTTCTGTTCTCTACTTGTTATAGTTACACAGTATTAGGGGTGTGGGCTGTATTAAAAGTATCCACTGTTCTCCCATGCTCTAACACACAGTAACGATGAAATGTGTGCTGTTCTCACATTCTTCCTCTGTATGTACAGATAAACAACAAGGCAGGGAAATATAAAAGGAATTTATTTTATTGTTTGGGTACATTATTGTTCAGTGTACATGGTCACATCTGAAACAAACTTTACGTGCTTGATAACTCTCCCACCCCGCAGACATCTACACACCAATACCGATTTATATTCATAGCGGCAAGTGCTATGTAGCTCCACATAGGGGACACAGGAAGTGACATATAACACCTTCATGCGGCGTCGGAACCGCGTAGGAAATTCACAGCCGCACCGGCAGAGCTCCAGAATATGCAACTCGGCCGAGTCACGCGCGGACGCGCTACAAGTGCGAGGGCCCGCCCAACGCTGCTTGCAGCTTTAATTTTTGTTATTCTTCCTTACATTTTCGCCTAATTCCACTACTGCAGCCTAGATGGTAAGCGCTAGGGACGTGAAACTCACAGGGTTGGTTCAGGCCCATCAGACGACGGCATGCGAAAAATTTCGCTCACTTCGACCCCTAGGGTGCGCTACAAGCAAGGTCCAAAGATTGGCACATTCAAATCACTGTAACTCCCGCATACAGTGGCAGATATCAAAAATCTTATATCCACGTGTTCGGGGGATCGAGCTGAATGTTGTGGTATAGGCCCCGCCCATTTCCGCCTAGACTTTTTTATCGGTACATCGCGAAACCTGAAAAAACTATTTTAATTAACTCCTCCGAAGCCGCAAGTCTGATCGACACCAAACTTGCCACGGATAATATCTGGACCAAGCTGAAAGTTTGTACAGGAAATTTTGATACGACAAAAAGTGTCGCAATTGTATGCTAGCAAACGTTTGTCAAATGTCATATCTTCACTTTCAAATGGCCGATCGACACCAAATTTGGAGCGTTAATGTGGGATGCCCCCGAGGGCCTGTGCAAAATTTCATGCAACTCGCCCTTAGGTGGCGCTGTTTAATCCAAGAAAATTGTTCCTCTATAACCACAACTCACACTGACATGAAACCAGTGCCGAATTGTTCAGCATGGTCCCCTTACTACATGCACCAAACTTCACCCAAATATGCAAATAATATGCCCATAGGTGGCGCTGTTATTACAGATTAAAGACGTCAGAAAGAATCCCATTGACTTACATGCATTTTATATCTCCACAACTACAAGTCCAATTGACACCAAATTTGGTGCACTTTGGCCAAAAGGTGGCACTATAATCGAAGCTCAAATACCCCATTCATTTCAATGGGATTTTCAACCCAAGGACATTTTGCCAGATAACTACGGCTCACTACATTGCACATTCATAAACCTTATGTCTGTGTGTTTGGGGGATGCTGCCGATTCCGATATAGGACACGCCTCTGTGCGATGATGTTTTCATTTCTCGAAATCTGGAAAACCTATTTTAATTAAAGCTGCAAGCAGCGTTGGGCGGGCCCTCACACAGCGCATCGGGGTGTGAGGCGGACACACACTGTGAATTTGCTACGTGCTTCGGACGCTTCCTCACTTCCTGTGTCCCCTTTGTGGCGCTACATAGCACTTGGCGCTATGAATATAAATTAATATTGGCGTGTGCGCTGTGAGATAACTGTTGTTGTGATTTGGCACTATATAAATAAAATTGAATAGATATGTTCAGGGCAGGACAGCTATCAAGCACGTAAAGTTTTGTTCCGATGTGAGCATATACACTGAAGTTACAACAACTTCCTGTGTCATGGCGAAGAGTTGATCTTTGACGCCACGCCACGGACACGCCTATTGACGAAAACTCACAGATAGCACAACTTTTCATCGTCGATGCCTTTAGAAGGCATAGCAGAAATTTGAAGTCGGTCTGACTAAATCTCTAGGAGTTCGTTAAAGTACGAAGTGTGTAAATCATCCAAAAATGGCCATAAAACTCAAAATGGCCGACTTCCTGTTGGGTTTAGGGCATCGCTCCAAGAGGCTTTTTGGTACATCTGGAGGCAGCTCCAAGAGGCAGTTTGGTGAGTTTTTGAGTATGTTTAGGCCCCCAAATTGAGCTTACTTTGCAGGAAAAAATAAATAAATAAATAATCTTTACAGTTTCAATAGGGACCTCGCACGGTTCGTGCTCGGGCCCTAACTAACTTCACTGCGATGCATCGCGAAAGTGTGGAATTTGCGACACAACAAAATAAACGATAGAGCATAATTGTAAATGATTACATATCATATCGCACAGTCCTAATCTGTGGTATAATGTTACAACACACAGCTGAAACCTTTGCGGTTAGGAAGTGTTAGAGGTAATAATACACACTGGTATTTTAGCCTTGCTTAAGCCCTAAGCTGCTGTTAATAATAAATTGCTGGCCATATCCAAAGGTAACAGTGACACACTTTGTACAGTTTAATTGTATGTTTCTGTTCCTTCTACAGGCTCAGAGTGACAAGATCAAACTGCAGCTACAAGTAGAGGAGCTACAACATAAATATGAGCCAAAAGGTAACAAGAATAATACCAAGTCAATTTTTGCACATTGGTCCTGTGTCTCTGCTGTTATGGAAAGATCTGAAGATTTATTGAAGTTGTTAAATTTACCGTAAATTTGTTGTAGGTATTAGATTTGCAGATGGTGCGTTTAAGGCTTTTGGGAAAATTCACGCACAGTGGCCTACCGTGAAATGCCTAATTATCTTGTATTTGTTTGATTTACTTAGTACTTAGAGAGAGAGAGAGAGGCCAGGCAAGCCGGGGTGTTTACCTGACGTGTAGGTGTGAGTGTGGGGAAAAGAGAATTCCGAGGCAGGTGCAGAGCAAACTTAAAAACAAGAAGAATGTGGTCATTAAAACCTGCTTTCACAGGGTAGTATAATGTGAACATTTGAGATTTTTTTTGCTGGGGGGGTTTACAATCACGATGCCGGCTCAACGTTGTGATGTCTGTCAGCCATTGCCGATGGACGATGGCATCGTCTATCGGACCAACCCTATTGCAAATCTATATGACTGTAACATTGCTACCTCTTGCAACTTTTGTCTCTAGCGGCTAAAAAGAATCTGATCCAGAAGAGAAAAAAAGAGAAGCTTCCTGTTGACGTGACTCCATCCTCTGAAGAAACCACACTTGACAAGAGCGAGCAGGCTGTCGCTGTGGAGATGGATGTCACAAATACTAAAACAACAGACCCCAAAGGGGACACTTGTTGTGCAGCTGAGTCTTCAAGCTTCACAGACGGTGTGTGCATTGGAGGTCAGTAACTTTTGCAGCTGAACCAGGGTCAAAATGGGGCAAAATTTAAATTGAGTCCAGTTACATTACAGAAGCAATACACAACAAGGGCAAGGCAAGTATTAAATACTCATGTTATGTGGTGGCACCGTTAATCATTGCCATTTTGTGTCATATGTTCAGAACCTAAGCCACAGCCTGTGAAGTGTGTGAAGATCAGTGGACATGATCCTGTTATGATTCCCAACCCCAGGTCAGTATGTCTGTGCGGAGTCCAGATGTATTTTTTTTTTTTTTAGATGTACAAAATGCAGAAATGGGCCAAGATTTGGAGCAGAGGCAGGCCAAATGAAGCCTGGTTCCTGAACAAGCTAGCTACTAGCCACCTGAGAGAGCACCCACCTGTCACTTAAAACATCGACTATGCGGTTCGGTGCGGTTCGCCTGATTCAACTGTCAATCTCACAGTCGAAGCTTCGCAGTGAAACAAGGACCATGCCATTTTGGCGATGTGGGGGGTGCTCAATGTCTGATTTTATATAGAAGTTTACAAGAAGTTTACATACCAGTTTTCTCCTAATACGTTAATATACAGCCTATTACAATATACATTTCAACGTTTAATGCTGTAAATAAATATGTAAAAAGAATAAAACTTTCAATAAATGTTTCTAAAGTGCGTGAATAAATCCAAAATTATAATGCGCATGTGTAGGCGTAGCGTGTGTGTAGTGGTAGTGGAGGAACACTTGCTGAAGAGATGGAGCCCCAACTACACTGGTGTTGTGCTGAGTTGTCCGCACCTCGCGGGACTTTTGGATAATTTATTACCGTTTATGAACCACACAAAGAATATTTTATTGCTTTTAAATAGCCGGCTACTTAAAATACAGGGTACAGAGCTAATGAAATGCAGTAGTGCGCATCTAGTCAGCAATGGACCCCATGCTTTAGCAGTGATGATGATGATATTTAGGTTTTCATCCTTTAACAAAGTACACAGTATTGTGTTCAGCCAACCTTGCTGTTTAACCGACTGCCTGTGTGTTTTAGGTAAGATCTTAATGTTTTTATTTGTTCAGAGCCACTAAGTCTAAATAAGCAAAAAGAACACTAATTCCTATTCCTGTTATTCACTTTTATTTGATGGTCCCTTGAATGTATGGCCTTCCTCATTAAAGGTGCAAATTAGCAATTGCTTAGGTATTTTAAAAGGATAGTTGTTTTTTGTTTGTTTGTTGGGCTGTATGAGGTCCTTATCCATGGTGGTCAGCATGTCCCCACTTTGGAGAAGCAGAGCGTTGTACCGGCACGGCAGCTAAGCAGCATACTCCTGAGGACAGAGTCAGCAGCTAAAGTATTTTAGCCTCTTAAAGGAGACCTATTAAACTTCTTTTCCAGTCTTATATTGTAGTTCTATGACTGCTGTATGGCAGCTTTGCATGATTCAAAGTTCAAAAAAATATTTTATTTTCTTATACTAGGGCGGCTGTGGCTCAGGAGGTAGAGCGGGTTGCCCGTTAATCGGAAGGTCAGCGGTTCAGTTCCCGGCTCCTCCAGGCTACTAGTGATGCACCTATCTGACTTGTTCAGTACAATACTGATATCTGGATATCGATGCTGAATACCGAACCGATACCAGTGTTACATGAATAAGCTGTAGTCCTCACTGTGACGAAGAGACTGGGAATCATTATTCTACGTGTAAGGCAACATCACTGCCATTGTGGCAGGCAGTTTCTTTTTTGCCACTCAGACGTTTATCTGCTACTTTTGAAATGGATGCGCTAAATGAAGGAGAAATATTCAGATCCTTTTAGGCATTATTTTTTGTAAATAATGTCATTCAATGTTGCATATATTTACACAATAAACATTATACGCATACTCAATACTGAGCCTACGAAAATATAACGAAGTGACCCCTCTTGCATTGAATAGATAGTGCTGCTGGCAACCTAACTTACTGTCACTCAGGACGGACTGAGCCTCTTCCACTGGTGAGTTTTGCCCCTTTTCCACTGCACGGGACCAGCTCACCTCACCTCGACACTACTCACCTTTTTTGGTTTTCCATTGGGGAAAAGTTGCATCTGTTACCTTTATCATTGAGTAGTTCACACATAACGACTGGTGGCCGCCGATTGATCACTGATTTACCCCCGATCACAGCCTGATGGTCGCTGAGCTCACCGACCGGCAAATCAGGCTTAAAATCGTGTAGTGTGAACTAGGCTTTGCCTTATACCTAGGATATGCATCAAATATCAAGGCTCCACCACAGAACATGGCCAATCCCAAACAAAAAATAAGACCGCTTCCTAACGCTATAGCCAGAAGCACAGCTGCTTTCATACAGAGATCCTGCAATAAATGCAGAAAGAAAATCCGCCAATATGCCGCATTTGCACATTCATACTGAACAAACGTTTGCAGCATAATCCTGCAACCATGTGTGCAGGATTATGCCACAGAGTGCCCCTAGGAGACACAGAGTGCTGTTGCTTGCATGTGCGTCCTTGTGCATAATACAAACTCATAGAAAAGCAGCTCCACTGCTAAAGAGTCAACAGGGAACTTCTAAATCAATGTGTTTTTCATTGGTCAATCACAAAGACAATAAAAAAATTCCAAAGAACACAGTTTTTTTTCTTTCAAGAAGCAATACCAACGCAAAGTGTACATTCAAACCTGGTGTGGAAATGCCTTAAATCTAGACTAAAACTAGGGAAATGACTAAAATGTGTTATATGAAAATGATAGTCATTGGATTGTATATTTACAAAGTATATCTATTTTAGCTCTCCTGTGACTGATTGTAAGGTGGAGATGGAGGAGAACCAGCAGCAGAACAAGAGAGAGGAGAGAAGAAAGAAACAAAGAAGAGTAGAAATGATCCATGTCAGCTCCAACAGCAGTATGGAGAACCAATGTGCTCAGCAATAGCACCCAATCTGAATGTGTTCTTGCACGCGTGGATGTGTATACATGTATGTATGCTGCTATAATGTCTGATATTTGTACCTTTTTCACTTACATATTTTGATTATTACACCTTTTTCCTGCTGACTTTGTAGCATTTGCCCTATACTGTTAATGTATTTCAATTTTACAGTATTAAAAAATCAAATTATATCAAATCCTTGTGTGTACAGATTGCAGAATTTTCCAGCCACTGTCCAAGGTTCTGAACGAATATGAATATTTAAGCACGATTCTCTGGACGCAGGTTTGACTCCCAGTTGGGGCAAAGGCCGTTTATTCATGATAAAAGATAAATGGCTATTTTTAATAAATTGATTGAATCCCACTTTGCTAGTCACTTTTTCTTCTGATTAATATTACATAGTAGCCTACTTGAGAGAGAGGAGAATACTCTTTTTGGTATTGAATTTTACTTTCCCTGTCAATGGTTCTGAACTGCTGCACTACACTTCACGAGTCAGCTCAGTTTAAAGAGGTGGTATTATGCTTTTTGGCTCTTTCCCTCCCTTTTATTGAGTTATCTCTTTTTTTTTTTTTTTTGTGCATGTAATAGGTTTGCAAAGTGGAAAAAGTCCAAAGTCCAGCCCAAAGGGAGTTCCCATCTCCCACAGAAAGCTCTGCTGAACCGCTTGAAAACAGCTCGTTTGTAGTCCAGCCCTTCACTTCCTTTACTTGTGACGTCACAATGAAAACGCGTCATAAAGCTTGCCAAGCTGCTAGCAGGGTCAGGCACGCCCTCAAACCAAGCTAGTCTGAGTGGAGGCCCTTTGGCTTGACTCGCCTTTGTTTGGTTTTCCATTGTAGAAATGTTGTACCTGTACCTGCTTCCAGGTACTTTTTTTGTATCACCTCACCTCCGTCGAGGTTCCAAGCCAGCTGAGGGATACTAAAATGTAACATGAAAACATGACAGACTGCTGAATGGTCAGAGAGAATATTCACTATTCACTGCATCATCATCGCGTGCACAAGACAGAGGCCAGCAACAGAAAGTTTTATATTTTACAGTTTTCGTATGGAATTTCATCACTAAATCCACTTCTGAGAAGTTTTGAGGTGAGAAATCAGCTGTGTAGATTTAGAATATTGACAGTTTTAGGAGAAGTAATGGCGGAACAAAAATGCTTGAATTTTTCCGTAGTTGAGCTCCGCGAGTGGCTGCGGGGAAGCCTGCGCCAACCCGCGGGAGGAGCGTGTGAGGCCGGCCAGCCGCCTGCTCACAGAGCCCTCTGCTCCCAAGTCTTATCGATTTGCACTATGGCAGCATTTTTCGGCAGGGCAGCATAGATCGTCAGAACACCGGCAACAGTTCAACATTTAGTCCTGATGGTAAGATGTGGAACAATGATGATGTGGACTTGTGAGTAACTTATACTATCTGCTAGGTTACGGTTGCAGTCTGAAGCGGCTTTAATTTGGATCACACTACCTTGTTTCTTACGACCCGCCCTTCTCTGCTTCTGATTGGCTAGTAGTCCTTACCTGGGAACTGCGCATGTGCAACTCCCAACAAAGATTTTGTACAAGTAAGATAGCTGAAGAGCGGAGCGTACAACACATAGGGTGAAAAGAGGAGCTGCAGCAATGTGCAGTATGAGAAAAATATGGTGTTTTTTGAAAATTAAACCATGTAAACCTGTTCTGGCACAACCCCTAATTAAGATTTTGAACCTGAAATGAGCATAATACCACCTCTTTAAATGTGTAATAATTTTTTTTTGTATAGAGAATTTTATAAAGCAATGCCCAAAATATAGTTATATCCATTTATTATGTAATATTACACAGCAAAAATCATATTTACAATCAAGGATACCAGAACTTATTGACGTGTTATTCATATTTAAAATAAGCTGACAAGTGTTTTGAAGATGAAATGAAACAAGTTCCATACTTAAAGTCAATGTTTTATTATATCTACTCAAACATGTGCTTTCAGTGGAATAGAGAGTGCACTGAAACAAGAATAAACAAGGGAAATTATAGTATCTGCAAAGCAATGGGACAGAGCTGGGCCTAAGTTGTTAAAGTTGTGGAACCAGATGCATTTAAAATGAGTAATAACTATCAGTTCAGATATGCAGAATGACACCAAAAAAGGCAGTTTATCCAACCACCGAGGACTGTTCAACAAGATCCATGCAGTAAGGCGTAAAGCAAAGATGTAGTATTGACCACTGGTGACAACAATCACTTAAGGCCTATCCACACCGGCGGAGACTGTATCTGGCTTTAGATAACCATGAAGACACTGGAGTAGGAGTGTGCAATATTAAAAAAAATATATTACCTAGATAGTTTCTGTGATTCTGTATAGATTTTGGGATAATTAGACTTAGAGACAAAGAAGTATTTGCCATCCTTCAAAAACGTGTAAAAGTCATGTGTGAGTTATGGTAGAGGAGGAGACTGAGCGAGTGTGTCTGTGAACGGCGGTGAATGGCGGCCGCAGAGCAGCTACAGTGGCCGGTGAATAAAGACAACAGCATCTCAAGACTAAAGCGAAGCTCCTGTGTGTTGCTTGCCAACTGTTGAAGAAAGAGATAAGGGGATTCCCAAAACTTAGCAATGATTTCGGCCCTGGGAACCGAACCGTTGACGGTTAACAATAGAATATTTATTACTGTTGGTTACTAATGGTATTAAAGGAAACAGGTCTTATTTATTTAAAACTGAAGCATTTTAGTGAAAACAATATAAAAGCACTTAAATCCCCCCTCCAGCCAGTTTTAACTGCCGTTTTTGGTTAATGTTGGCTGCGTTCCAATCCACAGTGTACATAAACAGTACTCCCTACTCCCTGCTCTGGGAATGTCGGTTAAGGGAACTTCCCTCGACAAAATTCTTCCATTTGCAACACCCATCAACATCATCAAAGCACACGTCAGTTCCGCACTGTGTTACCCTGGTAACATAAACACCTCGGACAGGGCTACCCACTGCTACTGTGGACATTTACTGAAATTAAATATTGAATATATGTTAAAACAATGTCTATGTAACTTGTGAATGAATGTGATTGGATTAATTTACAAGATATGCAGCGTCATTCTTATTGTTTTCTTCTAAATGTGTAATGTTACGTTATGGGAACAACCCCTTTTCCTTCCAAAATTAAACACAAAATCTGATTAAATCTGTGTCTCCGCCACTCTCCAGAACAAATGTTATCATATAAATGTAAGTGTCAACTCAGTAATCAGTGTGATATTTTGTTAATATTTACCGATAATTGCTGCAAATATAGCTGCTGCTGGTGTCCGTCCCGCCTAAACCCATTCAAACTGGTTGACAGCGTTGAGTTGTTTGGAGCTATGGAGAGCTACATGAACCACGTGACCGCGTAGCGGCGAGATCAAAGCGTGTCGTAACTCTTCTTTAATGGCCCTGGTCTGCTCTATTGTTAGCTCCTATGAGGCGCAAAGGCTTATGGGTAATCTTTCTTGACAACTTCCTGTGAAGTGATGAACCGTTGGTCCCTTCTTCCCTACACAGTTCACAGTGCCCTTTGAACTGAACATGTTGTGCTCCCCGCGGTTTGGAATCTCAGTTAAAATGGCTGAATAGCCCGCGCAGTCCACTTAGCAGGGAACTACAGGGCGATCGGAACGCCCCCGTTCTTTCTCAAACAGAGAATGGGGGTGTGGTTAATAGTCGGACGTAATCAATTACCATGGCAACCAGAAACTGATGGGCTGTTTCTGAGTGTTCGCTAACGATATGCTGTGTTAACATCACTACACTGTAAAGTTTAGTAAACTGTACTGGCAGGAGTAGCTATTACTTAACGTTACCCATGATAAAAACTAATGTGAGTACAAGTATCAGCTGCCATCCGTCAAACAGTCGATGGTCCTGTCACGCACCGCACATGATAACTCCCACTACGTTTTATGGTGCGCTTACTGGGGAGGGGGCTTTTACTCTTTTGAACTGTGCTGTTTTTTCGTTAGAATAAAACCGTATTCTTGATCTTCTGCATGTAAATTTGACTTGTTATGAACTTTACTAAGAGGATAAATAGTAAACTGGAGAGATTTAAACGGAATCTGAGTTATTTCTGTTTATGTAGTATTGTGAACTCAACCAGACGCACTTCAAAGAAGGTCAGATGGTGTCAAAAGAGGGAGGGAAGTTTCCCTCCCCGAGAGTTGACCTTTTTACATGTAAAACCCAGAGACATCGCCTGGTGTTGGTAAGGACCGAAAGAGACTCAATCAGACAATGAATCGCTTAAGGATTGTGTATTCAAAGAGCCTTAGTGAACCTTTCTAGCCGTAAAGGTGTCACTAAAGACAGTCCACAGGACAGGAAAAGGGGCGATCTGACCCCTTCTCCCTCCAGCAGGTCAGCTCCAGCCTCAACCTGACTCTTTTCTCTCCACAGAACGGCTGAGCCATAAACCACCATTTCATTCTCTGATAACCGGTGCGATAAGCCAGGAATGCAGAGAAGAGAGACCATAAAAACCCCTGTTACTCGAACCAAGCAAGGTTCCAGTATAACTGTGTTTATTCTGTTTAAATAATAACCTTGCTAAGTGAGCAGCGGTGTTAGCATCTGAGTTTAGTAAGTAATGACCCTGTTGTTATCCTTTAGTGATGTTTGAAGACTAGCAGACTCATAAGAAAGTAATCTTGAACTAGTTTTCTAACCTCTTTCTGTGTTGTCTTAAGTCATTCCTGTTACTCCCTAGTAATCACTGTCTATTCAATGCTAACTAATGCTTTAGTTAAATGTTTCATATACAATTTCCTACTAAATTATCCATGGAAACGCTCGTAGGCATCACCAGCCTCTCAGTTAAAGTGGAATGTCTACTCTTTTCTTGTGTGATCCGAGCGCCACCAAGGGGACAAGAAAGGTATAACACGCAAGTGTTTAAAACTCGGCTTACACTGACAGAATTGTTAAGTAGGCCTAACTATCACCATGTAATTGCATAAACGTCATGCTTACATCTAAATTGTCTCATGAGTTAAAACCAGTAACCAGCAAGTATACTGAGGACATGTAATCAAGCTTTGTTACGTTTTATATAACCATTATAACCTTTTTCCATAGTGTTTAGCCTTGTTTTAACTGTCTTTATCCGAATGTTTAGAACTAAGTATTTTTCCAAATGTCGATATTGTGGAGAGAGAGATCAAAGAGAAATACACGCAACGTATATTTCTTTATCCCAAAAAGTTAACACCTTAGCGACGTTTGGGAGACCATCCCCAAAATTGACGTCACTACCTAGCGGGATCAATAAAAAGGCCCTGCTGTTTTTTTGTTCCAGCTTCTTCCTCTTCAAAGAAAACTTTTTAACTTTCTTGAAACTAAACGTATACGTTCTCTTAACTTCCTTTACTTTTGAAATTCCGATTTTCGTTTCGTACTTAAAGCTCCTTCAGACGAGCTGAGAAAGCTACGACCCTGAATCCCCAAATTTCTTAGCGGGAGATTTGATTTTTTTTAATTCTGTTTGGAGCTGCCTGTTTAACCTGAGCAACATTAAATAGCCTATATTCCCGAGGCCTCATGAACCTACGGTGAATGTGTGAGTTTATTAGGGCCCGAGCACGACCGTGTGAGGTCCCTATTGAATTTGCTCGGATTTTTTTTTTTTTTTTTTTTTTTTTTCTTTTTTCTGCAAAGTAGGCTCAACTGACATGGCCTAAACATTCTCGAAAACTCACCAAAATTTGCAAACGTGTCAGAACCGGTGAAAAATTTCGTATTCTACAAGTTTCGCACATGGGCGTTGCAAAATGACTCGCTAGCGCCACCTAGAAAATTGGAAAAAATTAGCCCCTCGTTCACGTTCAACCTACATGTACGAAATTTTCTGGGGACATGTATCGTATCAAGACGCACAAAAAAGCCTCAAGAACCCATAGCCTAAAGTCAACAGGAAGTCGGCCATTTTGAATTTTACGGCCATTTTTGGATGATTTACACACTTCGTACTTTAACGAACTCCTCCTAGGGATTTAGTCGGATCGACGTCAAATTTCTGCTGTGCCTTCTAAAGGCATTGACGATGAAAAGTTGTGCTATTTGCGCGTTTTCGTCAATGGGCGTGTCCGTGGCGTCGATGATTCGCTATGAAACAGGAAGTTGTTGTAACTTCAGTGTACATGCTCACATCTGCACCAAACTGTACATCTAGGATGATAGTCCCGCCCTGAACACATGTACATGCCGACATTCACCCACAGTCATAGCGCCACCTGCTGGCAATAGAAAGTGACCTTTAACGAAGCAGCCCCCGCCGCATGTTTCACCTACGTGCACGAATTTTCTGTGGTACGTGTATCTTGTCCAGACGCACAAAAAAGTCTCTTGGAGCCATAGCCTAAACCCAACAGGAAGTCGGCCATTTTGAATTTTACGTCAAATTTTGGATGATTTATACACTTCGTACTTTAACGAACTCCTCCTAGGGATTTAGTCCGACCGACCTCAAATTTCTGCTGTGCCTTCTAAAGGCATTGAAGATGAAAAGTTGTGCTATTTGCAAGTTTTCGTCAATGGGCGTGTCCGTGGCGTGGCATCAAAGATCAACTCTTCGCCATGACACGGAAGTTGTCGTAGCTTCAGTGTACATGCTCACATCTGGACCAAACTGTACATGTAGGATGAGAGTCCCGCCCTGAACACATGTACATGCTGATATTCACCCACAGTCATAGCGCCACCTGCTGGCAACAGGAAGTGACCTTTAACGAAGCAGCCCCCGCCGCACGTTTCACCTACGTGCACGAATTTTCTGTGGTACGTGTATCTTGTCCAGACGCACAAAAAAGTCTCTTGGAGCCATAGCCTAAACCCAACAGGAAGTCGGCCATTTTGAATTTTAAGTCAAATTTTGGATGATTTACACACTTCGTACTTTAACTAACTCCTCCTAGGGATTTAGTCCGACCGACCTCAAATTTCTGCTGTGCCTTCTAAAGGCATTGAAGATGAAAAGTTGTGCTATTTGCAAGTTTTCGTCAATGGGCGTGTCCGTGGCGTGGCGTCAAAGATCAACTCTTCGCCATGACACGGAAGTTGTCGTAGCTTCAGTGTACATGCTCACATCTGGACCAAAGTGTACATGTAGGATGAGAGTCCCGCCCTGAACACATGTACATGCTGATATTCACCCACAGTCATAGCGCCACCTGCTGGCAACAGGAAGTGACTTTTAACGAAGCAGCCCCCGCCGCACGTTTCACCTACGTGCACGAATTTTCTGTGGTACGTGTATCTTGTCCAGACGCACAAAAAAGCCTCTTGGAGCAATGCCCTAAAACCAACAGGAAGTCGGCCATTTTGAATTTTAAGTCAAATTTGGATGATTTACACACTTCGTACTTTAACGAACTCCTCCTAGGGATTTAGTCCGACCGACTTCAAATTTGTGCTGTGCCTTCTAAAGGCATTGAAGATGAAAAGTTGTGCTATTTGCGAGTTTTCGTCAATGGGTGTGTCCGTGGCGTGGCGTCAAAGATCAAGTCTTCGCCATGACACAGGAAGTTGTTGTAACTTCAGTGTACATGCTAACATCTGAACCAAACTTTACGTGCTTGATAACTCTCCCACCCCGCTATGGAGGACCGATCCTGACACAGTCAGAAATAAATACAGAAATAAATAAATGCTCAATAAATAAATAAGCTTCCAATTAAATACACAAAAAAATAAAGTAAATAAATAAATGTTGGTATTAATTAAATTATACAAGGAGACATAAATGTATATATTTTAATTAGTGCCTTTACTTATTCACCTTTGTTATAATTACCTTATTTGTTTATTCAACTTTATTTATTACTAATTTTTTTAATATATTTATGTGTGTGTTTTAATATTTTTGTCTGTTTTATTCTTCCTTTGTATTTTTCTACCTTATTTATTTTCACCCATGGTATTTATTTCTGCCTGTCCTTTTTAAATTTCTGTATGCATTTCTGCCTCATTATGCAAATGAGGAGGGGCTGTGTCTCAAGGGGTCATCTTCTCTGCTATTGGTGGACCAGTCAGACAGGAGAGCTCTAGGCCTACTCTGCCTGCAGACATCAACGATCTTGCCCCTCACACAGTCAGATGGCTTCCTTCAGTGCGCTGAGGTGTTTAACAACTCTGAAGACAATACTACCAGCAATGTCTTCCTTCTCTTTTCACGTAGACACTCCGACAGACAGTGCTTTCAGTTTGCTGCATGCATGGACACAGAACTGCGGTACAGCACACAGTAACGATGAAATGTGTGCTGTTCTCACATTCTTCCTCTGTATGTACACATAAACAACAAGGCAGGGAAATATAAAAGGAATTTATTTTATTGTTTGGGTACATTATTGTTCAGTGTACATGCTCACATCTGAAACAAACTTTACGTGCTTGATAACTCTCCCACCCCGCAGACATCTACACGCCAACACCGATTTATATTCATAGCGGCAAGTGCTATGTAGCTCCACATAGGGGACACAGGAAGTGACATATAGCACCTTCATGCGGCGTCGGAACCGCGTAGGAAATTCACAGCCGCACCGGCAGAGCTCCAGAATATGCAACTCGGCCAGCTCACACGCGGACGCGCTACAAGTGCGAGGGCCCGCCCAACGCTGCTTGCAGCTTTAATTTGATTTTGTTGTTGCAACCTCATCCGACCGTTGTGAGCAACTTTGGACCAGAAACTCAGAAGCCTTCATTTATGGCCTTGAATAAATGAAACCACGGCTCTGACGACAGAACCCTGAGTGGGCCCTATAGCGACACCAAACGAACTGAGATCAGAGCAAAAGCCTTGGCTGACAGCCCGTTGCTGCAAGCGCTTCCCACAACGCGCTTCAACCCAACTCAAAAACGCCACTGGGGTCGGGCCAGAACCGACTTCCCGAGCCAACCGGCAGTCGAGCCTCGCCACGGGACCTGCGGCAACGGTAGGGCAAAACAAACAACACTCTGTGACTCGTTGGTGTTCTATGGGCTCCATCCACAGTTAATAACCCTTAGATTAGACAAATTAAATCTGCAACCCAATTTCGGTCATTCGTTCCCTCATACTCGTAGAATTCTCTCCCTCTACAATAAACTGAAATTCAATCGAACCTTATATAGGCTACCCTGTTTTAGTACCTCCTTGTTGTCATATTAACTGTTATCCCTGTAATATCACCACATTTACCCACAATTGTACCCTCTTTTGTTAGTTAATAAATTCACCTTGAGCACAGCGACGTATGTGTGTGTGTTATTCAGAATCTAGAGTCCCTATACACAGAACTTACGCTCAGATCTGAGACTGACTGACTGACCTTACGATTTCAGAATAACAACTAATGAATTAACCGAACTTCGTATAATTCTCAGGCTATACTCAAGGACCTAAAGCCTTAGGCGGACAAGCAAATCTTTAGGTGGTGCTTCTAATTTCGAGGTATAAATTAATATTCCCGGAAATATTAATTTTCATAACTGTATTAAAATTTTACGTAGCCGAGGTCTGCTACAGTAGGCTATAAGAAACAACATTGTATGTACATCACCACTACTAATGTCACACTGATAATAATAATTTCATCATCTTTAGCTGTATATTGTGTTCCTATATTACTAAGCATACCATACAGGCAGATCTGCTGGGCCTAAGGCAGACAAATTATGAAGTCCTTACCTTTGTGTCCTGAAGAATCATTTTATACAGTCTCATTTGGTTGACAATAAAATTAATCACATCTTATGCTGTTGCAATCATATATAGCCTATATTGAACAGATGCATAGTGCATTAATGATTAAATATGTTTTATATAAAACTATTAATCTATTCTAATATTTATAAATTGCAATTAACAATAACACAAACACAAGATTGGAACTTTTTAAAATATTTGTGTGGATGCACCAAATGGGTATGGTCACAATAAAACAACAACTAGAAAAGACTCAAGAGCAAACCAAAGCTGTACAATTCTCAAGATTGTATTAATAGTAAAAATGTTAAATAACATCTAGTGGCTCTAGATGAAAATACACACAGATCATTCTTTTAACTGAGTACAGTGACAAAACAAACACATTATTGCAATGTTGAGAACAACAAAAGTCACACCTCAAGCTTTCTCTGAAACATATTTGTTTACCTGATTTCATCTAAATCTCTCTTTTAGAAATGTTTTTTAGATATCTCACAAATAGGCAAATGTGACTGTGTATGTCTTTGGCTGAGGATAATATTAATTGTAGGACTGATCTGGCTTTGCTTTCATTAATAAAGATCTTAACCTGAAAGCCACGAACCAAGACTTCTGTCCTGGTTTCACATTTATGTCCTGTGCTGAACCGTTAACCGACATAGGCCGACTGCCTCATCCATCCTTCGGGATCTTTTGGCTGATCTGCTAAGCAGGGCAGGTGCAGTGGACTCCATGAGGGCAGATGCGTATGCTGGGGAAGGAAAAACATGTTTATAAAATATAACACACCATCAGAGGAATCTCTCAGTTTATATCGTGGTTGAAATGCAGAACTACTGAGAGAAACCTGTGAAAAAGGCAGATCATGCAGTTCACAAATTGTACATGTGTGAAAAAACCCAGTAGTAAAGACAACATATAGAACATTTATAAGACCAAATTCTTCTTGTATTGTGAGTCAACGCTGCCACCTTGTGACTAAAAAGTGCCATTAGCTTATCAAGTTCAAGTTCATTTTTATTTATATAGCACATTTTATAGCAGCCAATGACTGACCAAAGTGCTTTACAGAACAACAAAATTAAAAGACACTAACACTAAGAACTTGAACTTATGTTTGCACAGAATATCCACGTACATTAAATACTAGTTTCTGTTAATAAGGTACACCAAGCTAAAACTCTTGCAGTCCAGTAAAACAGCCCTGCAATAAATTATATCTTCATGAAGCTAGTAATATTTTTTGTAATTTGTAAAATTTTCATTGTCTTGTTCATGTGTTTTTACTCTTAACCTCCAAAATGGCTGTTTCAAAACAGAATCTTTACAGAATTACATTTGATTACTTCAGTACAAATGTTGGTGTGCATTTCCATTTATAAAATTATTCAAATTCTTTGCACAATCTGATAAATTTACCTACACAATATTTTATTTCTGGAAGCAATGAAATGAAATTAAACCAGACACCAACCAGCACTGCTGACGACTGGACCACTAATCATTTTTAACCACAGTCTGTATAAGTTATGTCGTAACTGGTTCCAGCGTGCAGTGTTCATGAATGTTCTGAACGTGGTTCACCATCACATCTCAGTTAGAGTGGAAGAAGCTGAAGTCGAGTACAGATGTTTAATAATGGTGTCGGGGTTTGTGTGGTGAGCAGGTTGGTGGACCCAAATGCAGGACTCAGAACGAGCAGGTAATGTTCAAAAGGTTTATTAAACCAACAAACAAAAGGCGAAAACACACTTACTGGCAGAGTGGCAGAGAGTCCAAAAACAAGGTAATCCAAACAGAAATCCAAAATCCAAAGAAACAGGGAGACAAGACGAGCACGACGAGCAAGGCAGAAGAGGCAGGCAGGCAGAGTGATAACTAGGGTAACAGATGGAACACTTGACAGGTAGACATAGGGCAAAATAAATAACCAACACAGACAGAACACGTTACAAAATACCAGACAAGAATCCAACTTCAGACAATAACAGAAACTTATGTAAACAGACAAGCACCGACCAACTATAACACAGGGATCATAACAGACAAAACCCAAACGAGAACACAGAACCAGAACACAGAGTACACTAGACACAAGACATGACTGAAACCCAAAACACAGACTAACTATATAACAGATACTGGACACAGGGCAATAGACAGGACAGAACCCAAAACTCAACATACTATAAGAGAGATACTAAAAGATAAGACCGTCTGGGAACCAAAACAGAGCAGACACGCCCACAGTGTGACAAATGGCTGGCCTCCACATGTTCAGGTCCTTCCTTTCTGTTCTGAAGAAAATGTAATTATAACATTAAAGCTGCAAGCAGCGTTGGGCGGGCCCTCGCACTTGTAGCGCGTCCGCGCGTGAACCGGCCGAGTTGCATATTCTGGAGCTCTGCCGGTGCGGCTGTGAATTTCCTACGCGGTTCCGACACCGCATGAAGGTGCTATATGTCACTTCCTGTGTCCCCTATGTGGAGCTACATAGCACTTGCTGCTATGAATATAAATCGGTAATGGCGTGTAGATGTCTGCGGGGTGGGAGAGTTATCAAGCACGTAAAGTTTGTTTCAGATGTGAGCATGTACACTGAACAATAATGTACACAAACAATAAAATAAATTCCTTTTATATTTCCCTGCCTTGTTGTTTATGTGTACATACAGAGGGAGAATGTGAGAACAGCACACATTTCATTGTTACTGTGTGTTAGAGCATGGGAGAACAGTGGATACTTTTAATACAGCCCACACCCCTAATACTGTGTAACTATAACAAGTAGAGAACAGAAGAAAAAGATGTTCTTTCTTTACAACTGTCTGCATAGCTTATTCATATTATGTAATGAATGAAAATAAATAGGCCTACTAGGATCCTCTCTACTTTGACATTTAAGATTAGCTTGTTTGATCCACCTTCATACACATGTGACATTACTGTACAACTTGAGAAAGGTGAGTTGTTTTCTGCTCCAGCCTGCCTAAAAGAAAAGCGTTTTTGGGATTAAATGGACTTTATTAGCTGCTGCAGTGCAGGATGAACTCAGAATAGACCCATTTCTCACCTTATTATTCTAAATCATGCAACGAAGAAGAAGAAATGCATAAGAAATCCTGGGACAAAATCTGTAGTCAAATACCGTACAGCATGTAGTCTGATGAACAAGACTTGTGTTATAGCTGACTTGGGCAGTGAAATGTTTTTTTAATTCATGTGGTCATAGTTGTCCACAACTCAAATCAGAATATAAGAAGAAATGTTTTATACCACCTCAAGAAGGCTTCCTATCAGAAAGGTAGGAAGGTATTTCAAATGTACAACTGCAGTACTTAAATCTAAGTAAAGTAATTTCCCTGACATTTTTGTGTTACTTTACTTTTAATAGACCCATGTAAGAGGTTTTATACTTCCTGTGAGTATAATCCAATCAATCTTATTTTCATACTGTATGTCCGTTGTGTAATTTGATAAATTGTGTTGTATGTCGTGCTCGCATCGGGTACTACTGAGACTTCATTGCCCTCTTCAGAGAAGACTCTGACTGCAACATGCGTCTTTGTAAAGAGAGAAACAGACAGAAAAAGTCTCTAACTCTGCCTGTCAGCTCGCTCTGCTCCGTTAAAACTGAATTTACCATACAGAATTGAATACGAGTGCACTCCAGATTTAGCTGCAGCCAGCTGACCGTGTGCTTCTCCCTATACCGCAGTTCTGTGTCCATGCATGCAGCAAACTGAAAGCACTGTCTGTCGGAGCGTCTACGTGAAAAGAGAAGGAAGACATTGCTGGTAGTATTGTCTTCAGAGTTGTTAACACCTCAGCGCACTGAAGGAAGCCATCTGACTGTGTGAGGGGCAAGATCGTTGATGTCTGCAGGCAGAGTAGGAGCTCTCCTGTCTGACTGGTCCACCAATAGCAGAGAAGATGACCCCTTGAGACACAGCCCCTCCTCATTTGCATAATGAGGCAGAAATGCATACAAAAATTTAAAAAAGACAGGCAGAAATAAATACCATGGGTGAAAATAAATAAGGTAAATAAATACAAAGGAAGAATAAAACAGACAAAAATATTAAAACACACACATAAATAAATACATTAAAAAAATTAAAGCTGCAAGCAGCGTTGGGCGGGCCCTCGCACTAGTAGCGCGTCCGCGCGTGAGCCGGCCGAGTTGCACATTCTGGAGCTCTGCCGGTGCGGCTGTGAATTTCCTACGCGGTTCCGACGCCGCATGAATGTGCTATATGTCACTTCCTGTGTCCCCTATGTGGAGCTACATAGCACTTGCCGCTATGAATATAATCGGTATTGACGTGTAGATGTCTGCGGGGTGGGAGAGTTATCAAGCACGTAAAGTTTGTTTCAGATGTGAGCATGTACACTGAACAATAATGTACCCAAACAATAAAATAAATTCCTTTTATATTTCCCTGCCTTGTTGTTTATGTGTACATACAGAGGAAGAATGTGAGAACAGCACACATTTCATCGTTACTGTGTGTTAGAGCATGGGAGAACAGTGGATACTTTTAATACAGCCCACACCCCTAATACTGTGTAACTATAACAAGTAGAGAACAGAAGAAAAAGATGTTCTTTCTTTACAACTGTCTGCATAGCTTATTCATATTGTGTAATGAATGAAAATAAATAGGCCTACTAGGCTCCTCTCTACTTTGACATTTAAGATTAGCTTGTTTGATCCACCTTCATACACATGTGACATTACTGTACAACTTGAGAAAGGTGAGTTGTTTTCTGCTCCAGCCTGCCTAAAAGAAAAGCGTTTTTGGGATTAAATGGACTTTATTAGCTGCTGCAGTGCAGGATGAACTCAGAATAGACCCATTTCTCACCTTATTATTCTAAATCATGCAACGAAGAAGAAGAAATGCATAAAAATCCTGGGACAAAATCTGTCCACAAATACTGTACAGCATGTAGTCTGATGACAAGACTTGTGTTATAGCTGACTTGGGCAGTGAAATGTTTTTTTAATTCATGTGGTCATAGTTGTCCACAACTCAAATCAGAATATAAGAAGAAATGTTTTATACCACCTCAAGAAGGCTTCCTATCAGAAAGGTAGGAAGGTATTTCAAATGTACAACTGCAGTACTTAAATCTAAGTAAAGTAATTTCCCTGACATTTTTGTGTTACTTTACTTTTAATAGACCCATGTAAGAGGTTTTATACTTCCTGTGAGTATAATCCAATCAATCTTATTTTCATACTGTATATCCGTTGTGTAATTTGATAAATTGTGTTGTATGTCGTGCTCGCATCTCAGAGAAGACTCTGACTGCAACATGCGTCTTTGTAAAGAGAGAAACGACAGAAAAAGTCTCTAACTCTGCCTGTCAGCTCGCTCTGCTCCGTTAAAACTGAATTTACCATACAGAATTGAATACGAGTGCACTCCAGATTTAGCTGCAGCCAGCTGACCGTGTGCTTCTCCCTATACCGCAGTTCTGTGTCCATGCATGCAGCAAACTGAAAGCACTGTCTGTCGGTGCTCTACGTGAAAAGAGAAGGAAGACATTGCTGGTAGTATTGTCTTCAGAGTTGTTAAACACCTCAGCGCACTGAAGGAAGCCATCTGACTGTGTGAGGGGCAAGATCGTTGATGTCTGCAGGCAGAGTAGGAGCTCTCCTGTCTGACTGGTCCACCAATAGCAGAGAAGATGACCCCTTGAGACACAGCCCCTCCTCATTTGCATAATGAGGCAGAAATGCATACAAAAATTTAAGACAGGCAGAAATAAATACCATGGGTGAAAATAAATAAGGTAAATAAATACAAAGGAAGAATAAAACAGACAAAATATTAAAACACACACATAAATAAATACATTAAAAAAATTAGTAATAAATAAAGTTGAATAAACAAATAAGGTAATTATAACAAAGGTGAATAAGTAAAGGCACTAATTAAAATATATACATTTATGTCTCCTTGTATAATTTAATTACTACCTACATTTATTTATTTACTTATTTTTTTGTGTATTTAATTGGATGCTTATTTATTTATTGAGCATTTATTATTTCTGTATTTATTTCTGACTGTGTCAGGATCGGTCCTCCATAGCGGGGTGGGAGAGTTATCAAGCACGTAAAGTTTGGTTCAGATGTGAGCATGTACACTGAAGTTACAACAACTTCCTGTGTCATGGCGAAGACTTGATCTCTGACGCCACGCCACGGACACACCCATTGACGAAAACTCGCAAATAGCACAACTTTTCATCTTCAATGCCTTTAGAAGGCACAGCACAAATTTGAAGTCGGTCGGACTAAATCCCTAGGAGGAGTTCGTTAAAGTACGAAGTGTGTAAATCATCCAAAATTTGACGTAAAATTCAAAATGGCCGACTTCCTGTTGATTTTAGGCTAGGCTCCAAGAGGCTTTTTTGTGCGTCTGGACAAGATACACGTACCACAGAAAATTCGTGCACGTAGGTGAAACGTGCGGCGGGGGCTGCTTCGTTAAAAGTCACTTCCTGTTGCCAGCAGGTGGCGCTATGACTGTCTGTGAATGTGAGCATGTACATGTGTTCAGGGCGGGACTCTCATCCTACATGTACAGTTTGGTCCAGATGTGAGCATGTACACTGAAGTTACGACAACTTCCGTGTCATGGCGAAGAGCTGATCTTTGACGCCACGCCACGGACACGCCCATTGACGAAAACTTGCAAATAGCACAACTTTTCATCTTCAATGCCTTTAGAAGGCACAGCACAAATTTGAGGTCGGTCGGACTAAATCCCTAGGAGGAGTTCGTTAAAGTACGAAGTGTGTAAATCATCCAAAATTTGACGTAAAATTCAAAATGGCCGACTTCCTGTTGATTTTAGGCTATGGCTCCAAGAGGCTTTTTTGTGCGTCTGGACAAGATACACGTACCACAGAAAATTCGTGCACGTAGGTGAAACGTGCGGCGGGGGCTGCTTCGTTAAAGGTCACTTTCTGTTGCCAGCAGGTGGCGCTATGACTGTGGGTGAATGTCGGCATGTACATGTGTTCAGGGCGGGACTCTCATCCTACATGTACAGTTTGGTCCAGATGTGAGCATGTACACTGAAGTTACGACAACTTCCGTGTCATGGCGAAGAGCTGATATTTGACGCCACGCCACGGACACGCCCATTGACGAAAACTTGCAAATAGCACAACTTTTCATCTTCAATGCCTTTAGAAGGCACAGCACAAATTTGAGGTCGGTCGGACTAAATCCCTAGGAGGAGTTCGTTAAAGTACGAAGTGTGTAAATCATCCAAAATGACGTAAAATTCAAATGGCCGACTTCCTGTTGATTTAGGCTATGGCTCCAAGAGGCTTTTTTGTGCGTCTTGATACGATACATGTCCCCAGAAAATTCGTACATGTAGGTTGAACGTGAACGAGGGGCTAATCATTTCCAATTTTCTAGGTGGCGCTAGCGAGTCATTTTGCCACGCCCATGTGCGAAACTTGTAGAATACGAAATTTTTCACCGGTTCTGACATGTTTGCAAATTTTGGTGAGTTTTCGAGTATGTTTAGGCCATGTCATTTGGGCCTACTTTGCAGAAAAAAAAAAAAAAAAAAAAAAAAAAAAAAAATATAATATAATAATAATCCGAGCAATTCAATAGGGACCTCGCACGGTCGTGCTCGGCCCTAATAAATAATCCGAGCAAATTCAATAGGGACCTCGCACGGTCGTGCTCGGGCCCTAAAAAATATAATCCGAGCAAATTCAATAGGGACCTCACACGGTCGTGCTCGGGCCCTAATAATAATCCGAGCAAATTCAATAGGGACCTCACACGGTCGTGCTCGGGCCCTAATTAAAGCTGCAAGCAGCGTTGGGCGGGCCCTCGCACTTGTAGCGCGTCCGCGCGTGAGCCGGCCGAGTTGCATATTCTGGAGCTCTGCCGGTGCGGCTGTGAATTTGTTACGCGGTTCCGACGCCGCATGAAGGTGTATATGTCACTTCCTGTGTCCCCTATGTGGAGCTACATAGCACTTGCCGCTATGAATATAAATCGGTATTGGTGTGTAGATGTCTACGGGGTGGGAGAGGTATCAAGCACGTAAAGTTTGTTTCAGATGTGACCATGTACACTGAACAATAATGTACCCAAACAATAAAATAAATTCCTTTATATTTCCCTGCCTTGTTGTTTATCTGTACATACAGAGGAAGAATGTGAGAACAGCACACATTTCATCGTTACTGTGTGTTAGAGCATGGGAGAACAGTGGATACTTTAATACAGCCCACACCCCTAATACTGTGTAACTATAACAAGTAGGAACAGAAGAAAAAGATGTTCTTTCTTTACAACTGTCTGCATAGGTTATTCATATTGTGTAATGAATGACAATAAATAGGCCTACTAGGCTCCTCTCTACTTTGACATTTAAGATTAGCTTGTTTGATCCACCTTCATACACTTGACATTACTGTACAACTTGAGAAAGGTGAGTTGTTTTCTGCTCCAGCCTGCCTAAAAGAAAAGTGTTTTTGGGATTAAATGGACTTTATTAGCTGCTGCAGTGCAGGATGAACTCAGAACAGACCCATTTCTCACCTTATTATTCTAAATCATGCAACGAAGAAGAAGAAATGCAATTAATCCTGGGACAAAATCTGTCCACAAATACTGTACAGCATGTAGTCTGATGAACAAGACTTGTGTTATAGCTGACTTGGGCAGTGAAATGTTTAATTTTTTTAATTCATGTGGTCATAGTTGTCCACAACTCAAATCAGAATATAAGAAGAAATGTTTTATACCACCTCAAGAAGGCTTCCTATCAGAAAGGTAGGAAGGTATTTCAAATGTACAACTGCAGTACTTAAATCTAAGTAAAGTAATTTCCCTGACATTTTTGTGTTACTTTACATGTAACAGGTTTTATACTTCCTGTGAGTATAATCCAATCAATCTTATTTTCATACTGTATATCCGTTGTGTAATTTGATAAATTGTGTTGTATGTGGTGCTCGCATCTCAGAGAAGACTCTGACTGCAACATGCGTCTTTGTAAAGAGAGAAACGGACAGAAAAAGTCTCTAACTCTGCCTGTCAGCTCGCTCTGCTCCGTTAAAACTGAATTTACCATACAGAATTGAATACGAGTGCACTCCAGATTTAGCTGCAGCCAGCTGACCGTGTGCTTCTCCCTATACCGCAGTTCTGTGTCCATGCATGCAGCAAACTGAAAGCACTGTCTGTCGGAGCGTCTACGTGAAAAGAGAAGGAAGACATGCTGGTAGTGTCTTCAGAGTTGTTAAACACCTCAGTGCACTGAAGGAAGCCATCTGACTGTGTGAGGGGCAAGATCGTTGATGTCTGCAGGCAGAGTAGCTAGAGCTCTCCTGTCTGACTGGTCCACCAATAGCAGAGAAGATGACCCCTTGAGACACAGCCCCTCCTCATTTGCATAATAAGACAGAGAAATTTAAAAAGGACAGGCAGAAATAATACCATGGGTGAAAATAAATAAGGTAAAAAATACAAAGAAGAATAAAACAGACAAAAATATTAAAACACACACATAAATAAATACATTTAAAAAATTAGTAATAAATAAAGTTGAAGATTATAACGGAGAATAAATAATAAGGTAATTATAACAAAGGTGAATAAGTAAAGGCACTAATTAAAATATATACATTTATGTCTCCTTGTATAATTTAATTACTACCTACATTTATTTTTACTTATTTTTTTGTGTATTTAATTGGATGCTTATTTATTTATTGAGCTTATTTATTTCTGTATTTATTTCTGACTGTGTCAGGATCGGTCCTCCATAGCGGGGTGGGAGAGTTATCAAGCACGTAAAGTTTGGTTCAGATGTGAGCATGTACACTGAAGTTACAACAACTTCCTGGTCATGGCGAAGACTTGATCTTGACGCCAGCCACGGACACCCATTGACGAAAACTCGCAAATAGCACAACTTTTCATCTTCAATGCCTTTAGAAGGCACAGCACAAATTTGAAGTCGGTCGGACTAAATCCTAGGAGGAGTTCGTTAAAGTACGAAGTGTGTAAATCATCCAAAATTGACGTAAAATTCAAAATGGCCGACTTCCTGTTGATTTAGGGCATCGCTCCAAGAGGACTTTTTGTGCGTCTGGACAAGATACACGTACCACAGAAAATTCGTGCACGTAGGTGAAACGTGCGGCGGGGGCTGCTTCGTTAAAAGTCACTTCCTGTTGCCAGCAGGTGGCGCTATGACTGTGGGTGAATGTCGCATGTACATGTGTTCAGGGCGGGACTCTCATCCTACATGTACAGTTTGGTGCAGATGTGAGCATGTACACTGAAGTTACGACAACTTCCGTGTCATGGCGAAGAGTTGATCTTTGACGCCACGCCACGGACACGCCCATTGACGAAAACTGCAAATAGCACAACTTTTCATCTTCAATGCCTTTAGAAGGCACAGCAAATTGAGGTCGGTCGGGGACTAAATCCCTAGGAGGAGTTCGTTAAAGTACGAAGTGTGTAAATCATCCAAAATTTGACGTAAAATTCAAAATGCCGACTTCCTGTTGGTTTTAGGCATCGCTCCAAGAGGCTTTTTTGTGCGTCTGGACAAGATACACGTACCACAGAAAATTCGTGCACGTAGGTGAAACGTGCGGCGGGGGCTGCTTCGTTAAAAGGTCACTTTCTGTTGCCAGCAGGTGGCGCTATGACTGTGGGTGAATGTCAGCATGTACATGTGTTCAGGGCGGGACTCTCATCCTACATGTACAGTTTGGTCAGATGTGAGCATGTACACTGAAGTTACGACAACTTCCTGTCATGGCGAGAGCGATTGCACCACGCCACGGACACGCCCATTGACGAAAACGCAAATAGCACAACTTTTCATCTTCAATGCCTTTAGAAGGCACAGCAGAAATTTGAGGTCGTCCGACTAAATCCCTAGGAGGAGTTCGTTAAAGTACGAAGTGTGTAAATCATCCAAAATGCCGTAAAATTCAAAATGGCCGACTTCCTGTTGACTTTAGGCTAGGGTTCTTGAGGCTTTTTTGTGCGTCTTGATATGATACATGTCCCCAGAAATTTCGTACATGTAGGTTGAACGTGAACGAGGGGCTAATTTTTTCCAATTTTCTAGGTGCGCTAGCGAGTCATTTTGCAACGCCCATGTGCGAAACTTGTAGAATACGAAATTTTTCACCGGTTCTGACATGTTTGCAAATTTTGGTGAGTTTTCGAGAATGTTTAGGCCATGTCAGTTGAGCCTACTTTGCAGAAAAAAAAAAAAAAAAAATAAAAATATAAATAAAAAAACAAATATAATAATAATCGAGCAAATTCAATAGGGACTCGCACGGTCGTGCTCGGGCCTAATAAAATAAAATAAAATAAAATAGAGCAAATTCAATAGGGACCTCACGGTCGTGCTCGGGCCCTAAAAATAATCCGAGCAAATTCAATAGGGACCTCACACGGTCGTGCTCGGGCCCTAATAATAATCCGAGCAATTCAATAGGACTCACACGGTCGTGCTGGCCTAATTAAAGCTGCAAGCAGCGTTGGGCGGGCCCTCGCACTTGTAGCGCGTCCGCGCGTGAGCCGGCCGAGTTGCATATTCTGGAGCTCTGCCGGTGCGGCTGTGAATTTGTTACGCGGTTCCGACGCCGCATGAAGGTGTTATATGTCACTTCCTGTGTCCCCTATGTGGAGCTACATAGCACTTGCCGCTATGAATATAAATCGGTATTGGTGTAGATGTCTGGGGTGGGAGAGTTATCAAGCACGTAAAGTTGTTTCAGATGTGACCATGTACACTGAACAATAATGTACCCAAACAATAAAATAAATTCCTTTATATTTCCCTGCCTTGTTGTTTAGTGTACATACAGAGGAAGAATGTGAGAACAGCACACATTTCATCGTTACTGTGTGTTAGAGCATGGGAGAACAGTGGATACTTTTAATACAGCCCACACCCCTAATACTGTGTAACTATAACGTAGGAACAGAAGAAAAAGATGTTCTTTCTTTACAACTGTCTGCATAGCTTATTCATATTGTGTAATGAATGAAAATAAATAGGCCTACTAGGCTCCTCTCTACTTTGACATTTAAGATTAGCTTGTTTGATCCACCTTCATACACATGTGACATTACTGTACAACTTGAGAAAGGTGAGTTGTTTTCTGCTCCAGCCTGCCTAAAAGAAAAGCGTTTTGGGATTAAATGGACTTTATTAGCTGCTGCAGTGCAGGATGAACTCAGAATAGACCCATTTCTCACCTTATTATTCTAAATCATGCAACGAAGAAGAAGAAATGCATAATAAATCCTGGGACAAAATCTGTCCACAAATACTGTACAGCATGTAGTCTGATGAACAAGACTTGTGTTATAGCTGACTTGGGCAGTGAAATGTTTAATTTTTTAATTCATGTGGTCATAGTTGTCCACAACTCAAATCAGAATATAAGAAGAAATGTTTTATACCACCTCAAGAAGGCTTCCTATCAGAAAGGTAGGAAGGTATTTCAAATGTACAACTGCAGTACTTAAATCTAAGTAAAGTAATTTCCCTGACATTTTTGTGTTACTTTACTTTTAATAGACATGTAAGAGGTTTATACTTCCTGTGAGTATAATCCAATCAATCTTATTTTCATACTGTATATCCGTTGTGTAATTTGATAAATTGTGTTGTATGTCGTGCTCGCATCTCAGAGAAGACTCTGACTGCAACATGCGTCTTTGTAAAGAGAGAACGGACAGAAAAAGTCTCTAACTCTGCCTGTCAGCTCGCTCTGCTCCGTTAAAACTGAATTTACCATACAGAATTGAATACGAGTGCACTCCAGATTTAGCTGCAGCCAGCTGACCGTGTGCTTCTCCCTATACCGCAGTTCTGTGTCCATGCATGCAGCAAACTGAAAGCACTGTCTGTCGGAGCGTCTACGTGAAAAGAGAAGGAAGACATGGTAGTATTGTCTTCAGAGTTGTTAAACACCTCAGCGCACTGAAGGAAGCCATCTGACTGTGTGAGGGGCAAGATCGTTGATGTCTGCAGGCAGAGTAGGAGCTCTCCTGTCTGACTGGTCCACCAATAGCAGAGAAGATGACCCCTTGAGACACAGCCCCTCCTCATTTGCATAATAAGACAGAAATTTAAAAAGACAGGCAGAAATAAATACCATGGGTGAAAATAAATAAGGTAAAAATACAAAGGAAGAATAAAACAGACAAAAATATTAAAACACACACATAAATAAATACATTAAAAAATTAGTAATAAATAAAGTTGAAGATATGAATAAATAAATAAGGTAATTATAACAAAGGGAATAAGTAAAGGCACTAATTAAAATATACATTTATGTCTCCTTGTATAATTTAATTACTACCTACATTTATTTATTTACTTATTTTTTGTGTATTTAATTGGATGCTTATTTATTTATTGAGATTTATTTATTTCTGTATTTATTTCTGACTGTGTCAGGATCGGTCCTCCATAGCGGGGTGGGAGAGTTATCAAGCACGTAAAGTTTGGTTCAGATGTGAGCATGTACACTGAAGTTACAACAACTTCCTGTGTCATGGCGAAGACTTGATCTCTGACGCCACGCCACGGACACACCCATTGACGAAAACTCGCAAATAGCACAACTTTTCATCTTCAATGCCTTTAGAAGGCACAGCACAAATTTGAAGTCGGTCGGACTAAATCCCTAGGAGGAGTTCGTTAAAGTACGAAGTGTGTAAATCATCCAAAATTTGACGTAAAATTCAAAATGGCCGACTTCCTGTTGATTTTAGGGCATCGCTCCAAGAGCTTTTTTGTGCGTCTGGACAAGATACACGTACCACAGAAAATTCGTGCACGTAGGTGAAACGTGCGGGGGGGCTGCTTCGTTAAAAGTCACTTCCTGTTGCCAGCAGGTGGCGCTATGACTGTGGGTGAATGTCAGCATGTACATGTGCAGGGGGACTCTCATCCTACATGTACAGTTTGGTCCAGATGTGAGCATGTACACTGAAGTTACGACAACTTCCGTGTCATGGCGAAGATGATCTTTGACCACGCCACGGACACGCCCATTGACGAAAACTTGCAAATAGCACAACTTTTCATCTTCAATGCCTTTAGAAGGCACAGCAAAATTTGAGGTCGGTCGGACTAAATCCCTAGGAGGAGTTCGTTAAAGTACGAAGTGTGTAATCATCCAAAATTTGACGTAAAATTCAAAATGGCCGACTTCCTGTTGGTTTAGGGCATCGCTCAAGAGGCTTTTTTGTGCGTCTGGACAAGATACACGTACCACAGAAAATTCGTGCACGTAGGTGAAACGTGCGGCGGGGGCTGCTTCGTTAAAGTCACTTCCTGTTGCCAGCAGGTGGCGCTATGACTGGGGTGAATGTCAGCATGTACATGTGTCAGGGCGGGACTCTCATCCTACATGTACAGTTTGGTCCAGATGTGAGCATGTACACTGAAGTTACGACAACTTCCGTGTCATGGCGAAGAGTGATCTTTGACGCCACGCCACGGACACGCCCATTGACGAAAACTTGCAAATAGCACAACTTTTCATCTTCAATGCCTTTAGAAGGCACAGCAAAATTTGAGGTCGGTCGGACTAAATCCCTAGGAGGAGTTCGTTAAAGTACGAAGTGTGTAAATCATCCAAAATTTGACGTAAAATTCAAAATGGCCGACTTCCTGTTGAGGTTTAGGCTATGGCTCCAAGAGTTTTTTGTGCGTCTGGACAAGATACAGTACCACAGAAAATTCGTGCACGTAGGTGAAACGTGCGGCGGGGGCTGCTTCGTTAAAGGTCACTTTCTGTTGCCAGCAGGTGGCGCTATGACTGTGGGTGAATGTCGGCATGTACATGTGTTCAGGGCGGGACTCTCATCCTACATGTACAGTTTGGTCCAGATGTGAGCATGTACACTGAAGTTACAACAACTTCCTGTTTCATGCGAATCATCGACGCCACGGACACGCCCATTGACGAAAACGCGCAAATAGCACAACTTTTCATCGTCAATGCCTTTAGAAGGCACAGCAGAAATTTGACGTCGATCCGACTAAATCCCTAGGAGGAGTTCGTTAAAGTACGAAGTGTAAATCATCCAAAAATGGCCGTAAAATTCAAAATGGCCGACTTCCTGTTGACTTTAGGCTATGGGTTCTTGAGGCTTTTTTGTGCGTCTTGATATGATACATGTCCCCAGAAAATTCGTACATGTAGGTTGAACGTGAACGAGGGGCTAATTTTCCAATTTTCTAGGTGGCGCTAGCGAGTCATTTTGCACGCCCATGTGCGAAACTTGTAGAATACGAAATTTTTCACCGGTTCTGACATGTTTGCAAATTTTGGTGAGTTTTCGAGTATGTTTAGGCCATGTCATTTGGGCCTACTTTGCAGAAAAAAAAAAAAAAAAAAAAAAAAAATTAAAGCTGCAAGCAGCGTTGGGCGGGCCCTCGCACTTGTAAGCGCGTCCGCGCGTGAGCCGGCCGAGTTGCACATTCTGGAGCTCTGCCGGTGCGGCTGTGAATTTCCTACGCGGTTTCCGACGCCGCATGAATGTGCTATATGTCACTTCCTGTGTCCCCTATGTGGAGCTACATAGCACTTGCCGCTATGAATATAAATCGGTATTGACGTGTAGATGTCTGCGGGGTGGGAGAGTTATCAAGCACGTAAAGTTGTTTCAGATGTGACCATGTACACTGAACAATAATGTACCCAAACAATAAAAAAATTCCTTTTATATTTCCCTGCCTTGTTGTTTATGTGTACATACAGAGGAAGAATGTGAGAACAGCACATTCATCGTTACTGTGTGTTAGAGCATGGGAGAACAGTGGATACTTTTAATACAGCCCACACCCCTAATACTGTGTAACTATAACAAGTAGAAACAGAAGAAAAAGATGTCTTTCTTTACAACTGTCTGCATAGCTTATTCATCTTGTGTAATGAATGAAATAAATAGGCCTACTAGGCTCCTCTCTACTTTGACATTTAAGATTAGCTTGTTTGATCCACCTTCATACACATGTGACATTACTGTAAACTTGAGAAAGGTGAGTTGTTTTCTGCTCCAGCCTGCCTAAAAGAAAGCGTTTTTGGGGATTTAAATGGACTTATTAGCTGCTGCAGTGCAGGATGAAACTCAGAATAGACCCATTTCTCACCTTATATTCTAAATCATGCAACGAAGAAGAAGAAATGCATAAGAAATCCTGGGACAAAATCTGTCACATACGTACAGCATGTAGTCTG
>NW_024044237.1:8058997-8129956 GCF_014851395.1 Micropterus salmoides
TAAAGATGGTTTCTCATGAAATTCCTGTCACACTTACTACATGTGTCTTTCTGTTGTGTATTTTTCCTCTCTGTCAAAGCCGCGGATGGCCTGATGATTTCACCCACCACCACCAGCAAGTTACCCGCAGGTGGAGGGTGCTACTGTCTTGTGTGACACTAAAGTTTATGTAGTGTCAGCTTCTGTCAAGCTTAAGGCCATTGTACAACAAGAAAGCAAGGTACAGCGTAACGTGCAAAGTTGATGCTTTCTCTGCAGACTGGTTTACTCTCGCGTGTCATGTCACCAGAGTGTAATCACAGCCTTTGCGATTAGAAAATCTCGTTTTATTACATCGCCATAATATCGCAAATGCAATTAATCGTTCAGCCCTAATTGCTATTACTAGTGCAGAGCACTACTGACTGAACTGACCGGGAACCTAACAATTGTTTTTATCAAACTTATTTGCCGACCCCTGACCTACAGCATTGATAACACTGAAACAACACACAGTGGGGGAGATACTGCTAGATATTCAGCGCTTCACTACATTACTTTCTAACATATATCAAACCTGCGTGATGACGATAACTCGATTTCAGATGGATGCAAGTGTATTTGCTATTCCAACAACGTGGGCGCTGGGCGGGAAAATGACAACTGCGTCAGTTGGAAACTAACCCTAACCCGACAGGATCGATCAGGATCTAATATTAATTCATGTTCTGTGTGCTTCTCCACAACCAAAAGGTCTGGAGAGTTTCCTTTTTCATGTCATGTCTAGTTTATAACTACAGTTTTTGTGTTTTCCTGCTTAAATGCCCCACAACATTTGTTGTGACTTTATTGCGCGCATGGAAACGTTTAAAGTTGCCTTCCTGATCATGAAAGTAAATTGTTAAAGAAAACACTTATACATCAATAAAACACAAAATAAGTTCATCATAGTTTCTAAAAATGCAGCAAAGTGAGGATCCATAATCCATGTATGGTTTGTTCTTTCATAATTTTGTTTCAAAACCAAATCGTAAATAACGTTTTTTGGTTTTAAAACCAAAACGATTGATTTTGATGGGCTATTAAATGAGTCTGATTGGTGTAGCTTTGTGTGTTACACTTGATAAACCTTCAGCAGATACACTTGGGCAATGGTGGTGCCTGATTAAATGTAATTAAGATGAGCTTGAACATTAACATAAGTGGGTTTTTAAAAAACAGGACAATATTATATAGCTGCAGTACTGCAGCCAGCCTATATATTATTGGCTCAACGTTCAGTTTGTAACTCACTAACAACTGGAACAGGAATGCTTTCCTGAGAATCCTCTGGTTCTATTTTGTATAGGCTTCGCCCTCTATGGCTATCGCTGTTGGGTTTACCCCTGTGTGACACTATGTGATACTACAGAGCTCATCACCCTTGCTTTGCAATATCAATCCAAATGTTATGTTGTCTCTGGAGATAGAGGTTGGGAATGAGGACATCTGTTGCTTAACCCATTTATGTATATCACACTAAAATGTCTGTATCACATTACGTGAGAAAAACACATGGTCCGTAGTTTCGATATCATTTTCACAAAATGTACATGTGTTATCATCCATGCCAAAGCGAAGTCTCAGTAATTCTTTAGAGGGGTAAATGTTGTTCATTACTTTGAAGTGTGTTTGTGCATTTTCTATCCACAACAAAGATTCCTTGAATTGATAGTGGGGCCAATTGTGGTTGTATTGGATGATATGCCAAAATGTTTCATGTTAGAAAGACAAATTTTTGGGGTAGTGCTCTATGTGATTTAATAAAGTCTGATTCTAAGGGTTTGAAATTATGTTTGATGCAAAATTGTTCATAATTTAAAAAATGTCCGTTGGTATCCATTAAGTCAGCTAAACCAATCTTCAAAGAACAGAGATCTGTTGCGGTGCAAAACATATCTGTTGTTCCAGAGTGCAGAGGTGTGGGGTGATAAGTTATGTACATATAACATTTTCCCATACAAGTATTTGTCTGTGAAACTCTGACAATGATATAGGTAATTTGTCAACACTAAAGTCCGCTCTAAGAAGAAATTCTAATCCTCCAATTTTCTTGAATAAGGCATTTGGAATACAATACCAAAAGGAGTTGCTGTGTTTGATCCAAGATTTTAATTAGGGCCCGAGCACGACCGTGCGAGGTCCCTATTGAATTTGCTCGGATTATTAGGGCCCGAGCACGACCGTGTGAGGTCCCTATTGAATTTGCTCGGATTATTTTTTTTATTAGGGCCCGAGCACGACCGTGTGAGGTCCCTATTGAATTTGCTAAGATTATATATATATTTAGGGCCCGAGCACGACCGTGCGAGGTCCCTATTGAATTTGCTTGGATTATTTTTTTAGGGCCCGAGCATGACCGTGTGAGGTCCCTATTGAATTTGCTCGGATTATTTTATTTATTTATTTATTTATTTATTAGGGCCCGAGCACGACCGTGTGAGGTCCCTATTGAATTTGCTCGGATTATTAGGGCCCGAGCACGACCGTGCGAGGTCCCTATTGAATTTGCTCGGATTATTAGGGCCCGAGCACGACCGTGCGAGGTCCCTATTGAATTGCTCGGATTATATTTTTTTTTTATTTTTTTTTTTTTTTTTTTTTTTCTGCAAAGTAGGCCCAAATGACATGGCCTAAACATACTCGAAAACTCACCAAAATTTGCAAACATGTCAGAACCGGTGAAAAATTTCGTATTCTACAAGTTTCGCACATGGGCGTGGCAAAATGACTCGCTAGCGCCACCTAGAAAATTGGAAATGATTAGCCCCTCGTTCACGTTCAACCTACATGTACGAAATTTTCTGGGGACATGTATCGTATCAAGACGCACAAAAAAGCCTCAAGAACCCATAGCCTAAAGTCAACAGGAAGTCGGCCATTTTGAATTTTATGGCCATTTTTGGATGATTTACATACTTCGTACTTTAACGAACTCCTCCTAGGGATTTAGTCGGATCGACCTCAAATTTCTGCTGTGCCTTCTAAAGGCATTGACGATGAAAAGTTGTGCTATTTGCGCGTTTTCGTCAATGGGCGTGTCCGTGGCGTCGATGATTCGCAATGAAACAGGAAGTTGTTGTAACTTCAGTGTACATGCTCACATCTGGACCAAACTGTACATGTAGGATGAGAGTCCCGCCCTGAACACATGTACATGCCGACATTCACCCACAGTCATAGCGCCACCTGCTGGCAACAGAAAGTGACCTTTAACGAAGCAGCCCCCGCCGCACGTTTCACCTACGTGCACGAATTTTCTGTGGTACGTGTATCTTGTCCAGACGCACAAAAAAGTCTCTTGGAGCCATAGCCTAAACCCAACAGGAAGTCGGCCATTTTGAATTTTACGTCAAATTTTGGATGATTTACACACTTCGTACTTTAACGAACTCCTCCTAGGGATTTAGTCCGACCGACCTCAAATTTGTGCTGTGCCTTCTAAAGGCATTGAAGATGAAAAGTTGTGCTATTTGCAAGTTTTCGTCAATGGGCGTGTCCGTGGCGTGGCGTCAAAGATCAGCTCTTCGCCATGACACGGAAGTTGTCGTAACTTCAGTGTACATGCTCACATCTGGACCAAACTGTACATGTAGGATGAGAGTCCCGCCCTGAACACATGTACATGCTGACATTCACAGACAGTCATAGCGCCACCTGCTGGCAACAGGAAGTGACTTTTAACGAAGCAGCCCCCGCCGCACGTTTTACCTACGTGCACGAATTTTCTGTGGTACGTGTATCTTGTCCAGACGCACAAAAAAGCCTCTTGGAGCGATGCCTAAAATCAACAGGAAGTCGGCCATTTTGAATTTTACGTCAAATTTTGGATGATTTACACACTTCGTACTTTAACGAACTCCTCCTAGGGATTTAGTCCGACCGACCTCAAATTTCTGCTGTGCCTTCTAAAGGCATTGAAGATGAAAAGTTGTGCTATTTGCAAGTTTTCGTCAATGGGCGTGTCCGTGGCGTGGCGTCAAAGATCAGCTCTTCGCCATGACACGGAAGTTGTCGTAACTTCAGTGTACATGCTCACATCTGCACCAAACTGTACATGTAGGATGAGAGTCCCGCCCTGAACACATGTACATGCTGACATTCACCCACAGTCATAGCGCCACCTGCTGGCAACAGGAAGTGACTTTTAACGAAGCAGCCCCCGCCGCACGTTTTACCTACGTGCACGAATTTTCTGTGGTACGTGTATCTTGTCCAGACGCACAAAAAAGTCTCTTGGAGCCATAGCCTAAACCCAACAGGAAGTCGGCCATTTTGAATTTTACGTCAAATTTTGGATGATTTACACACTTCGTACTTTAACGAACTCCTCCTAGGGATTTAGTCCGACCGACCTCAAATTTGTGCTGTGCCTTCTAAAGGCATTGAAGATGAAAAGTTGTGCTATTTGCAAGTTTTCGTCAATGGGCGTGTCCGTGGCGTGGCGTCAAAGATCAGCTCTCGCCATGACACGGAAGTTGTCGTAACTTCAGTGTACATGCTCACATCTGCACCAAACTGTACATGTAGGATGAGAGTCCCGCCCTGAACACATGTACATGCTGACATTCACCACAGTCATAGCGCCACCTGCTGGCAACAGGAAGTGACTTTTAACGAAGCAGCCCCCGCCGCACGTTTACCTACGTGCACGAATTTTCTGTGGTACGTGTATCTGTCCAGACGCACAAAAAAGTCTCTTGGAGCGATGCCCTAAAACAACAGGAAGTCGGCCATTTTGAATTTTACGTCAAATTTTGGATGATTTACACACTTCGTACTTTAACGAACTCCTCCTAGGGATTTAGTCCGACCGACTTCAAATTTGTGCTGTGCCTTCTAAAGGCATTGAAGATGAAAAGTTGTGCTATTTGCGAGTTTTCGTCAATGGGGTGTCCGTGGCGTGGCGTCAAGATCAGTCTTCGCCATGACACAGGAAGTTGTTGTAACTTCAGTGTACATGCTCACATCTGAACCAAACTTTACGTGCTTGATAACTCTCCCACCCCGTTATGGAGGACCGATCCTGACACAGTCAGAAATAAATACAGAAATAAATAAATGCTCAATAAATAAATAAGCTTCCAATTAAATACACAAAAAAATAAAGTAAATAAATAAATGTTGGTAGTAATTAAATTATACAAGGAGACATAAATGTATATATTTTAATTAGTGCCTTTACTTATTCACCTTTGTTATAATTACCTTATTATTTATTTCCTTATAATCTTCAACTTTATTTATTACTAATTTTTTAATATATTTATTTATGTGTGTGTTTTAATATTTTTGTCTGTTTTATTCTTCCTTTGTATTTTTTACCTTATTATTTTCACCCATGGTATTTATTTCTGCCTGTCTTTTTAAATTTTGTATGCATTTCTGCCTCATTATGCAAATGAGGAGGGGCTGTGTCTCAAGGGGTCATCTTCTCTGCTATTGGTGGACCAGTCAGACAGGAGAGCTAGGCCTACTCTGCCTGCAGACATCAACGATCTTGCCCCTCACACAGTCAGATGGCTTCCTTCAGTGCGCTGAGGTGTTTAACAACTCTGAAGACACTACCAGCATGTCTTCCTTCTCTTTTCACGTAGACGCTCCGACAGACAGTGCTTTCAGTTTGCTGCATGCATGGACACAGAACTGCGGTACAGCACACAGTAACGATGAAATGTGTGCTGTTCTCACATTCTTCCTCTGTATGTACACATAAACAACAAGGCAGGGAAATATAAAAGGAATTTATTTTATTGTTTGGGTACATTATTGTTCAGTGTACATGCTCACATCTGAACCAAACTTTACGTGCTTGATAACTCTCACCCCCAGACATCTACACGTCAATACCGATTTATATTCATAGCGGCAAGTGCTATGTATCTCCACATAGGGGACACAGGAAGTGACATATAGCACCTTCATGCGGACATAACCGTGTAGGAAATTCACAGCCGCACCGGCAGAGCTCCAGAATATGCAACTCGGCCGGCTCACACGCGGACGCGCTTACAAGTGCGAGGGCCCGCCCAACGCTGCTTGCAGCTTTAATTAGGGCCCGAGCACGACCGTGCGAGGTCCCTATTGAATTGCTTTATTTTTTTTTTTTTTTTTTTTTTTTTTTCTGCAAAGTAGGCCCAAATGACATGGCCTAAACATACTCGAAAACTCACCAAAATTTGCAAACATGTCAGAACCGGTGAAAAATTTCGTATTCTACAAGTTTCGCACATGGGCGTGGCAAAATGACTCGCTAGCGCCACCTAGAAAATTGGAAATGATTAGCCCCTCGTTCACGTTCAACCTACATGTACGAAATTTTCTGGGGACATGTATCGTATCAAGACGCACAAAAAAGCCTCAAGAACCCATAGCCTAAAGTCAACAGGAAGTCGGCCATTTTGAATTTTATGGCCATTTTTGGATGATTTACACACTTCGTACTTTAACGAACTCCTCCTAGGGATTTAGTCGGATCGACGTCAAATTTCTGCTGTGCCTTCTAAAGGCATTGACGATGAAAAGTTGTGCTATTTGCGCGTTTTCGTCAATGGGCGTGTCCGTGGCGTCGATGATTCGCAATGAAACAGGAAGTTGTTGTAACTTCAGTGTACATGCTCACATCTGGACCAAACTGTACATGTAGGATGAGAGTCCCGCCCTGAACACATGTACATGCCGACATTCACCCACAGTCATAGCGCCACCTGCTGGCAACAGAAAGTGACCTTTAACGAAGCAGCCCCCGCCGCACGTTTCACCTACGTGCACGAATTTTCTGTGGTACGTGTATCTTGTCCAGACGCACAAAAAAGCCTCTTGGAGCCATAGCCTAAAATCAACAGGAAGTCGGCCATTTTGAATTTTACGTCAAATTTTGGATGATTTACACACTTCGTACTTTAACGAACTCCTCCTAGGGATTTAGTCCGACCGACCTCAAATTTGTGCTGTGCCTTCTAAAGGCATTGAAGATGAAAAGTTGTGCTATTTGCAAGTTTTCGTCAATGGGCGTGTCCGTGGCGTGGCGTCAAAGATCAGCTCTTCGCCATGACACGGAAGTTGTCGTAACTTCAGTGTACATGCTCACATCTGGACCAAACTGTACATGTAGGATGAGAGTCCCGCCCTGAACACATGTACATGCTGACATTCAGACAGTCATAGCGCCACCTGCTGGCAACAGGAAGTGACTTTTAACGAAGCAGCCCCCGCCGCACGTTTACCTACGTGCACGAATTTTCTGTGGTACGTGTATCTTGTCCAGACGCACAAAAAAGCCTCTTGGAGCCATGCCTAAAATCAACAGGAAGTCGGCCATTTTGAATTTTACGTCAAATTTTGGATGATTTACACACTTCGTACTTTAACGAACTCCTCCTAGGGATTTAGTCCGACCGACCTCAAATTTGTGCTGTGCCTTCTAAAGGCATTGAAGATGAAAAGTTGTGCTATTTGCAAGTTTTCGTCAATGGGCGTGTCCGTGGCGTGGCGTCAAAGATCAGCTCTTCGCCATGACACGGAAGTTGTCGTAACTTCAGTGTACATGCTCACATCTGGACCAAACTGTACATGTAGGATGAGAGTCCCGCCCTGAACACATGTACATGCTGACATTCACAGACAGTCATAGCGCCACCTGCTGGCAACAGGAAGTGACTTTTAACGAAGCAGCCCCCGCCGCACGTTTTACCTACGTGCACGAATTTTCTGTGGTACGTGTATCTTGTCCAGACGCACAAAAAAGCCTCTTGGAGCGATGCCCTAAAATCAACAGGAAGTCGGCCATTTTGAATTTTACGTCAAATTTTGGATGATTTACACACTTCGTACTTTAACGAACTCCTCCTAGGGATTTAGTCCGACCGACTTCAAATTTGTGCTGTGCCTTCTAAAGGCATTGAAGATGAAAAGTTGTGCTATTTGCGAGTTTTCGTCAATGGGTGTGTCCGTGGCGTGGCGTCAGAGATCAAGTCTTCGCCATGACACAGGAAGTTGTTGTAACTTCAGTGTACATGCTCACATCTGAACCAAACTTTACGTGCTTGATAACTCTCCCACCCCGCTATGGAGGACCGATCCTGACACAGTCAGAAATAAATACAGAAATAAATAAATGCTCAATAAATAAATAAGCATCCAATTAAATACACAAAAAAATAAGTAAATAAATAAATGTAGGTAGTAATTAAATTATACAAGGAGACATAAATGTATATATTTTAATTAGTGCCTTTACTTATTCACCTTTGTTATAATTACCTTATTTGTTTATTCAACTTTATTTATTACTAATTTTTTTAATGTATTTATTTATGTGTGTTTTAATATTTTTGTCTGTTTTATTCTTCCTTTGTATTTATTTACCTTATTTATTTTCACCCATGGTATTTATTTCTGCCTGTCTTAAATTTTTGTATGCATTTCTGCCTCATTATGCAAATGAGGAGGGGCTGTGTCTCAAGGGGTCATCTTCTCTGCTATTGGTGGACCAGTCAGACAGGAGAGCTCCTACTCTGCCTGCAGACATCAACGATCTTGCCCCTCACACAGTCAGATGGCTTCCTTCAGTGCGCTGAGGTGTTTAACAACTCTGAAGACAATACTACCAGCAATGTCTTCCTTCTCTTTTCACGTAGAGCACCGACAGACAGTGCTTTCAGTTTGCTGCATGCATGGACACAGAACTGCGGTATAGGGAGAAGCACACGGTCAGCTGGCTGCAGCTAAATCTGGAGTGCACTCGTATTCAATTCTGTATGGTAAATTCAGTTTTAACGGAGCAGAGCGAGCTGACAGGCAGAGTTAGAGACTTTTTCTGTCTGTTTCTCTCTTTACAAAGACGCATGTTGCAGTCAGAGTCTTCTCTGAGATGCGAGCACGACATACAACACAATTTATCAAATTACACAACGGATATACAGTATGAAAATAAGATTGATTGGATTATACTCACAGGAAGTATAAAACCTCTTACATGGGTCTATTAAAAGTAAAGTAACACAAAAATGTCAGGGAAATTACTTTACTTAGATTTAAGTACTGCAGTTGTACATTTGAAATACCTTCCTACCTTTCTGATAGGAAGCCTTCTTGAGGTGGTATAAAACATTTCTTCTTATATTCTGATTTGAGTTGTGGACAACTATGACCACATGAATTAAAAAAACATTTCACTGCCCAAGTCAGCTATAACACAAGTCTTGTTCATCAGACTACATGCTGTACAGTATTTGTGGACAGATTTTGTCCCAGGATTTCTTATGCATTTCTTCTTCTTCGTTGCATGATTTAGAATAATAAGGTGAGAAATGGGTCTATTCTGAGTTCATCCTGCACTGCAGCAGCTAATAAAGTCCATTTAATCCCAAAAACGCTTTTCTTTTAGGCAGGCTGGAGCAGAAAACAACTCACCTTTCTCAAGTTGTACAGTAATGTCACATGTGTATGAAGGTGGATCAAACAAGCTAATCTTAAATGTCAAAGTAGAGAGGAGCCTAGTAGGCCTATTTATTTTCATTCATTACACAATATGAATAAGCTATGCAGACAGTTGTAAAGAAAGAACATCTTTTTCTTCTGTTCTCTACTTGTTATAGTTACACAGTATTAGGGGTGTGGGCTGTATTAAAAGTATCCACTGTTCTCCCATGCTCTAACACACAGTAACGATGAAATGTGTGCTGTTCTCACATTCTTCCTCTGTATGTACACATAAACAACAAGGCAGGGAAATATAAAAGGAATTTATTTTATTGTTTGGGTACATTATTGTTCAGTGTACATGTCACATCTGAAACAAACTTTACGTGCTTGATAACTCTCCCACCCCGCAGACATCTACACACCAATACCGATTTATATTCATAGCGGCAAGTGCTATGTAGCTCCACATAGGGGACACAGGAAGTGACATATAGCACCTTCATGCGGCGTCGGAACCGCGTAGGAAATTCACAGCCGCACCGGCAGAGCTCCAGAATGTGCAACTCGGCCGGCTCACGCGCGGACGCGCTACAAGTGCGAGGGCCCGCCCAACGCTGCTTGCAGCTTTAATTTTTTTTTTTTTTTTTTTTTTTCTGCAAAGTAGGCTCAACTGACATGGCCTAAACATCTCGAAAACTCACCAAAATTTGCAAACATGTCAGAACCGGTGAAAAATTTCGTATTCTACAAGTTTCGCACATGGGCGTTGCAAAATGACTCGCTAGCGCCACCTAGAAAATTGGAAAAATTAGCCCCTCGTTCACGTTCAACCTACATGTACGAAATTTTCTGGGGACATGTATCATATCAAGACGCACAAAAAAGCCTCAAGAACCCATAGCCTAAAGTCAACAGGAAGTCGGCCATTTTGAATTTTACGGCCATTTTTGGATGATTTACACACTTCGTACTTTAACGAACTCCTCCTAGGGATTTAGTCGGATCGACGTCAAATTTCTGCTGTGCCTTCTAAAGGCATTGACGATGAAAAGTTGTGCTATTTGCGCGTTTTCGTCAATGGGCGTGTCCGTGGCGTCGATGATTCGCAATGAAACAGGAAGTTGTTGTAACTTCAGTGTACATGCTCACATCTGGACCAAACTGTACATCTAGGATGAGAGTCCCCCCTGAACACATGTACATGCCGACATTCACCCACAGTCATAGCGCCACCTGCTGGCAACAGAAAGTGACCTTTAACGAAGCAGCCCCCGCCGCACGTTTCACCTACGTGCACGAATTTTCTGTGGTACGTGTATCTTGTCCAGACGCACAAAAAAGTCTCTTGGAGCCATAGCCTAAACCCAACAGGAAGTCGGCCATTTTGAATTTTACGTCAAATTTTGGATGATTTACACACTTCGTACTTTAACGAACTCCTCCTAGGGATTTAGTCCGACCGACCTCAAATTTCTGCTGTGCCTTCTAAAGGCATTGAAGATGAAAAGTTGTGCTATTTGCAAGTTTTCGTCAATGGGCGTGTCCGTGGCGTGGCGTCAAAGATCAACTCTTCGCCATGACACGGAAGTTGTCGTAACTTCAGTGTACATGCTCACATCTGCACCAAACTGTACATGTAGGATGAGAGTCCCGCCCTGAACACATGTACATGCTGACATTCACCCACAGTCATAGCGCCACCTGCTGGCAACAGGAAGTGACTTTTAACGAAGCAGCCCCCGCCGCACGTTTCACCTACGTGCACGAATTTTCTGTGGTACGTGTATCTTGTCCAGACGCACAAAAAAGCCTCTTGGAGCGATGCCCTAAAATCAACAGGAAGTCGGCCATTTTGAATTTTACGTCAAATTTTGGATGATTTACACACTTCGTACTTTAACGAACTCCTCCTAGGGATTTAGTCCGACCGACTTCAAATTTCTGCTGTGCCTTCTAAAGGCATTGAAGATGAAAAGTTGTGCTATTTGTGAGTTTTCGTCAATGGGTGTGTCCGTGGCGTGGCGTCAGAGATCAAGTCTTCGCCATGACACAGGAAGTTGTTGTAACTTCAGTGTACATGCTCACATCTTAACCAACTTTACGTGCTTGATAACTCTCCCACCCCGTTATGGAGGACCGATCCTGACACAGCCAGAAATAAATACAGAAATAAATAAATGCTCAATAAATAAATAAGCATCCAATTAAATACACAAAAAAATAAAGTAAATAAATAAATGTAGGTAGTAATTAAATTATACAAGGAGACATAAATGTTTATATTTTAATTAGTGTTTTTACTTATTCACCTTTGTTATAATTACCTTATTTGTTTATTCAACTTTATTTATTACTATTTTTTTAATGTATTTATTTATGTGTGTGTTTTAATATTTTTGTCTGTTTTATTCTTCCTTTGTATTTATTTACCTTATTTATTTTCACCCATGGTATTTATTTCTGCCTGTCTTTTTTAAATTTTTGTATGCATTTCTGCCTCATTATGCAAATGAGGAGGGGCTGTGTCTCAAGGGGTCATCTTCTCTGCTATTGGTGGACCAGTCAGACAGGAGAGCTCCTACTCTACCTGCAGACATCAACGATCTTGCCCCTCACACAGTCAGATGGCTTCCTTCAGTGCGCTGAGGTGTTTAACAACTTTGAAGACAATACTACCAGCAATGTCTTCCTTCTCTTTTCACGTAGACGCTCCGACAGACAGTGCTTTCAGTTTGCTGCATGCATGGACACAGAACTGCGGTACAGCACACAGTAACGATGAAATGTGTGCTGTTCTCACATTCTTCCTCTGTATGTACACATAAACAACAAGGCAGGGAAATATAAAAGGAATTTATTTTATTGTTTGGGTACATTATTGTTCAGTGTACATGCTCACATCTGAAACAAACTTTACGTGCTTGATAACTCTCCCACCCCGCAGACATCTACACGTCAACACCGATTTATATTCATAGCGGCAAGTGCTATGTAGCTCCACATAGGGGACACAGGAAGTGACATATAACACCTTCATGCAGCGTCATAACCGCGTAGCAAATTCACAGCCGCACCGACAGAGCTCCAGAATATGCAACTCGGCCGGCTCACACGCGGACGCGCTTATAAGTGCGAGGGCCCGCCCAACGCTGCTTGCAGCTTTAATTTGATTTAAGGTTCCATTAAGGCAGTCAAAATCAGTAACTTTGAGTCCTCCATCCTTTGTGTCTTTAACCATACTGCTTTTCTTCATATAATGTGGTCTGTTTCTTTAATATGAAATTTAGGTTGATTTGGTTGAAAGATTTAATCAATTTGTTTGGAATGGCATTGGAATAGGCTGGGTAAATATATCTCGATAAACATTCCATAAGTCCCTCTCTAGCCATATATTTAGTCTTGACTTGCATTCTTTCATTTTATTTTCTACATTCAGAAGTTGGCTTTGTTGATGATCCTTAGATAGGTAAATCCCCAGGTATTTAATTTCTGATTTAATAGGGATACTACAGATGTCTTTCAGTGAAGTGTCGTGTACAGCCAGCAATCCACACCTTTTTTAAGTTTAATGTTAGGCTTGCTGGAGAATTTTTGGCAATAGTTGTTGAAATTTGGTATCTATCTTTTAAGAATATTGTTGTCATCTGCTAGTTGGCTGATTATAATATCTGTTCCAAGTACATTAAGTTTTTTAATATCATTACAGTTTTTAATGTAGATTGCTAGCATTTCTGTGGCTAAGCTGAACACGTATAGTGAGATGGGGCAACCCTTGAGGAAGACCCACATTAATCTTGAAGCTTGGGGTGGTACCACTAGGTAATAGGACACAGCAACTAATTTTGGGATCTTTCCCAGGTTTTGGAATTGAGACGATGACCCATGTCTCATTGTTGGTGGAAGCACATGTTTCAAATATTTCAGTAAAAACTTGCAGCAGTAGGTCTCTTAAATCTACCCAAAAATGTCTGTAAAAGTCACCTGTGAGACTGTCGGATCCGGGGGCTTTGTTAAGAGAGAGATGACCAATTACTGCATCAAGTTCAGTAATTGTTATTTGATTATCACATGTTTGTTTGAGGTCATCCTCTAACAAACTTCTGTCTGTCTTCTTTTTTCAAGACCACAGAAATACACTTGAACTTCCAATATGTGTGTGAGTGGACATTGTTGTCATTGGGTTTGTAAGACGACACTATGATCAGTTAGTGGTGCAGCAGAAATATCAGAGCTAATATTATAGAGTAGTAAATGATTTGCAATTAACCAGTGATCAATTCTGGATTTAAATTTGTGGTTTGAGCTAAACAAGGAGTATTAAGATATTCCTGGATTTAAGTATCAACCAAATTATGTTTTTCACAAAAGTTTGTGAATATGGTGTTTGGATGACTTGCAGAGTATCTGCAAGGATATTTATCAAAAAATTCATCATGAACTAGGTTTAGATTGCCTCCAATTATGATGTTATCAGTTGAGTGTGTTAATTTGAGATTGTCTCAATGTAAGCCAATTTGTTCAAGTAAGTTTCAGTTTTCTCTGCTAATGTTATAGCCATAAATGTTGACTAAGATAAATTTCTGACCATCAATGTTAAGATAAGATTCAGCCAGTAACCAAACTCATCTGCCATATAGGACACAATATGACCTTTGAAGTTATTTAGGAGGATGGCGACTCCTGCTGATCTTGGAGTGCCATGGCTAAAATAAGCTCTCCCCATAAATCTCCCCATTGTTTAGACCAAAATAAACCATCATCACCCTTTATATATATATATACAGTGAGGAAAATAAGTATTTGAACACCCTGCTATTTTGCAAGTTCTCCCACTTAGAAATTATGGAGGGGTCTGAAATTGTCATCGTAGGTGCATGTCCACTGTGAGAGACATAATCTAAAAAAAAATATCCAGAAATCACAATGTATGATTTTTTAACTATTTATTTGTATGATACAGCTGCAAATAAGTATTTGAACACCTGAAAAAATCAATGTTAATATTTGGTACAGTAGCCTTTGTTTGCAATTACAGAGGTCAAACATTTCCTGTAGTCACCAGGTTTGCACACACTGCAGGAGGGAATTTGGCCCACTCCTCCACACAGATCTTCTCTAGATCAGTCAGGTTTCTGGGCTGTCGCTGAGAAACACGGAGTTTGAGCTCCCTCCAAAGATTCTCTATTGGGTTTAGGTCTGGAGACTGGCTAGGCCACGCCAGAACCTTGATATGCTTCTTACAGAGCCACTCCTTGGTTATCCTGGCTGTGTGCTTCGTGTCATTGTCATGTGGGAAGACCCAGCCTCGACCCATCTTCAATGCTCTAACTGAGGGAAGGAGGTTGTTCCCCAAAATCTCGCAATACATGGCCCCGGTCATCCTCTCCTTAATACAGTGCAGTCGCCCTGTCCCATGTGCAGAAAAACACCCCCAAAGCATGATGCTACCACCCCCATGCTTCACAGTAGGGATGGTGTTCTTGGGATGGTACTCATCATTCTTCTTCCTCCAAACACAGTTAGTGGAATTATGACCAAAAAGTTCTATTTTGGTCTCATCTGACCACATCACTTTCTCCCATGACTCCTCTGGATCATCCAAATGGTCATTGGCAAACTTAAGACGGGCCTTGACATGTGCTGGTTTAAGCAGGGGAACCTTCCGTGCCATGCATGATTTCAAACCATGACGTCTTAGTGTATTACCAACAGTAACCTTGGAAACGGTGGTCCCAGCTCTTTTCAGGTCATTGACCAGCTCCTCCCGTGTAGTTCTGGGCTGATTTCTCACCATTCTTAGGATCATTGAGACCCCACGAGGTGAGATCTTGCATGGAGCCCCAGTCCGAGGGAGATTGACAGTCATGTTTAGCTTCTTCCATTTTCTAATGATTGCTCCAACAGTGGACCTTTTTTCACCAAGCTGCTTGGCAATTTCCCCGTAGACCTTTCCAGCCTTGTGGAGGTGTACAATTTTGTCTCTAGTGTCTTTGGACAGCTCTTTGGTCTTGGCCATGTTAGTAGTTGGATTCTTACTGATTGTATGGGCTGGACAGGTGTCTTTATGCAGCTAACAACCTCAAACAGGTGCATCTAATTTAGGATAATAAATGGAGTGGAGGTGGACATTTTGAAGGCAGACTAACAGGTCTTTGAGAGTCAGAATTCTAGGTGATAGACAGGTGTTCAAATACTTATTTGCAGCTGTATCATACAAATAAATAGTTAAAAAATCATACATTGTGATTTCTGGATTTTTTTTTTAGATTATGTCTCTCACAGTGGACATGCACCTACGATGACAATTTCAGACCCCTCCATGATTTCTAAGTGGGAGAACTTGCAAAATAGCAGGGTGTTCAAATACTTATTTTCCTCACTGTATATATATATTATAAAAAATTATATTTGACTTCTTACCTTTACAAAATAAGAAAATACTTTTTCTCTTTGTCATGTCTCTTAAACCCCTTGCATTAACAGAGATTAGAGAGATATTACTCTTTAAACTGAACATAGAGCAAAAACAAATTAACAACAATCAACAGTGGATTGCTGAACTTACTTAAAACAACAGTAGAAGTTTCCTATTAGGAATATATAATAGTAGCAAAACCCTGAGAATACATTTTGATTCAAACTCTTCAGAATTCAAAAACCCTGGATAGTCTTTGTCCATTAATGAAAGCATGGGGGCCCCGGAACATTGTCTGTAGACCTGCCTTCCTTGCTTGTTCAACTTTCGTCCATACTGCCCTCCGTGCCTCTCTGTCTTCTTTGGTGAGGTCTTCTGCAAAGCTGATGTTGAGATCCTTGCAGACAGGGTGAAATTTGGTGATCCGCCAGAGTTAGTCCCTTAAGTGGCGCCCTGTGAACTGCATGATGATCTGACAAGGGCAGTTGGTGTTACTCGGCCCTAGTCGGTGCACAGAATCCAGGATGAACTCCGTCTTCTCCCTCCGGTGTGGCACGATCTTCCCGATGATGTCAGAGATGACTGATGATGATGATTTGTAGTGTGTTTTTGTCTGTTTCTTCCTGTAAGCCATTTACTCGCAGGTTCCATCTTCTTTTATAACGCTCCAACTCTGCAGCTCTTTTTTCCACTTCTGCGGCTCTTTTCCCAAGTTCTGTGTTCTCCTCTTTGAGATGTTTCAACTCGACGTGCAGTTTTTGGCACTTTTCTTTACATTCTTTGATTTCAGCAGAGTTAAACTCTACCGCTTTCGCGATGTTGGTCAGCGTGTTCTGCTTTAGCTCTCCTTTGAAGTCCTGCATCATGTTTTGAAGAGTGCCGATAGCAGCCAGGATCGCAGCGTTGGAGGCGTCTTCAGCATGGGCTCCAGCAGCCACAACGTCGTCTGGTTTTGACTTTTTCTGTGGTGCTGGTGGTTTGGAAGGCGATGTTAAGGTGTTTTTGGTTCCTCTGGTGTTATAGTTTCCATACTTTGTGGACCACAGTAGTCGTGTGCTTGGAGAGCCTTCAATTTAGCATTAGCTTTTGTGCTAGCCATGTTATGGTCTGCAGTGTTGTTCTCCAAGAGGTGCTCAGGGTTACTTACACGTTTCTGAAGTATTTTGATAAGTTCCCTGCGGTTTTAGATATAACTCATCCGAAACCTGACTTATTATAAGTTGATTCCGTTGATTTTTTTAAGGCTTTACTACTCTGAGCAATTCACAGTGTGTCTGCTCTCTCTGCCATCTTGTTGGGCTTCCAGATCTGCACCAAACTGTACATGTAGAATGAGAGTCCCGCCCTGAACACATCCATATGCCAACTAACACACAATGTCATAGCGCCACCTGCTGGCAACAGGAAGTGTTTTATGCTGTTATGTACTACTCCCAACATATTTACCTCACCTGCTTCAAAACAGTCTCAGAAGAGCCTGAAGACATTGATGATGCTATGTTGTGAATCTTGTGAGTTGTCGGAGAACAGTGTATCCTTGGCGTGGCATCAAAGTTCGATGCTTTGCCATCACACAGGAAGTTGTTGTAACTTCACTGTAGATGCTCATATCTCTACCAAATTTCACACATTTGATAAGGGTCACGCTCTGAGCACATCTACAGGTCAAAATTCATTCACCCTCATAGCGCCACCTGCTGGAATCAGGAAGTGTCCCTTCAAAGATGTAGCCCCTGCACACTGAATCACCAAGATGCACAAAACTTTTGTGGTACATGTATCATCCCAAGACGCACAAAAAAGCCTGTTGGAGCCATTGCCTAAACCAAACAGGAAGTCGGCCATTTTGGATTTAATGTTTTTTTTGCAATTGAAACACTTTAACAAACTCCTCCTAGGGATTTAGTCCGACCGACTTCAGATTTGTGCTATGCAGTCTGCACAGAGCATTGACTATTAAAAGTTGTGCGAACGGTGAGTTTTCGTGGAACGGCGTTCCTGTGGCGTCCAAAATCGTTGATTCGCCATAAAACAGAAAGTTATTGTAACTTCAGTGTACATGCTCACATCTGCACCAAATTTGGAGTACACTATAAGAGTCCCGCCCTGAACACATCTATATGCTAATATTCACTTAAAGTCATAGCGCCACCTGCTGGCATCAGGAAATGACACGTTTTATGCTGCAATGTACTATTCCGAGCAGGTTGGACATATGACCTTCAAAACTGTCCCAGTAAACCCAATAACACATTGATGAGACCATGTTGTAAACTTGTGAATTTTCGGTTAACGGCTTGGCAGTGGCATGGCGACGAAGTGCCATGCTTCGCCATGACACAGGAAGTTGTTGTAACTTTACTGTACATGCTCAGATCTGTACGAAATCTTACATGTTTAATAAGAGTCCCGCCCTGAACACATGTACATGCCAACATTCAACCATGGTCATAGCGCAACCTGCTGGCAACAGGAAATTACTTTTAACAAAGATGCCCCCCTGGCACTTTTCACCTACATGTATAAAATTTCTGTGGCACATGTATCATGTCCAGACCTACCAAAAAGCCTCTTGGAGTGATGCTCTAAACACAACAGGAAATCAGCCATTTTGAATTTTTGGATGATTTACTCACTCCATACTTTAACTCCTTCTTTTGGCGACAGCGCTAACCACTGCACCACCGCGGAGCCCAGAATTAGAACATGTAGAACAAAAATTTAATTATAACATTTATAACATTTGAACAATTCACATTAACAGTAGGGAGACAACCGTTTCATTCTCAAAATAGATAGATATATTTTATTAAACCCACAAGGGGAAACTCAATGTTTTCACTCACTCACTCACTCACTCACTCACTCACTAATTGTTAGTATTTTTACACATGGAGAGATGTCAGAGTGAGGAGGACTGTAAACGTAGTGATTGTGTTGACCTGAACTTAAGCAGCTCAACTACCTTTCTCTCCTTCCCTTACTCCCTCGTAGTGTCTGGAGCTATTCTTCTGGTACGGTGTAAATCTTTCTTGCATGCTGCTTCCAGAATGCAGATCCTGTTTTGTATGGATTTTATAACCATTAGTGTCTATTAACAACACAGAGCAATTGCTTTAAATGTGTTGTTATAAAGAACATTAGGTATACACACTTAAAAGATACTGATGTCTCAACATGAATAATGAAAACCACAAACTGACTGGCTGGAGTGTTCACTAACGATATGCTGTGTTAATATCACTACACTGTAAAGTTTAGTACACTTTACTGTCTGGCAGGAGTAGCTATTACTTACCCATGATAGAAACTAATGTGCGAGTATCAGCTGTTATCAATCATACAGTCGATGGTCCTGTCACGCAATGCACACAATAACTCCCACTACATTTTATGGTGAGCTTACTTTAATTTACGCGGGGGTGGGGGGTCTATTACTCTGTTGAACTGTATGTAAAGACTTCTCATACCATTGCCTCTGCCTATGCACTGGTAAAGCGGCCGTTAGTAAAATGCATGTTGCAGACTGTGTATAAGTCATCTGTCCTCCAACACTGCATGCACAAATGCCATAATGAACATACCTACTGTAAGTTCTAAGTAAATTACATGATAAATTGGTTAGCTAGCTCCCAACGATGTTTATCAGTTTGATGTTCTGTCTTAATGAGGCGTGGCGGCGTGACAGTTTTTTAACGAGGCATGACAGTGCGCCTGCTCAAGCTTGGAGAATGACGTATGACGTATTTGGCAAAAAATATTTGGCAAACTATGTGGGTTATCAACATTGTAGGGAAATGACTCAGAAAAATATGAAATATCATAGAAATGTCAAAATACACGGGGGCGGGGGGGCTTTAAAAGGTTGCTTGTATTAATATTGTTGTTACACATTCATGCCAATAAAGCTAATTTGAATTGAATTGAATTAAGGAAGCCAGAGGGAGTTATGCCTCACCCTGCAGCTCTGCAGAGCTTTTTAGCATCTTGCAGCTCATAGATTTGGTTGCATGGTTCTGCAAAGCATTGCTTTGGTGTCCAGCAGCAGGCAGCTGTACACTATCTGCCCAGCATCAGACAGCAGGCATACTAAGTCGGGTTTATACAAAGTCTTGAAAGTTTTAAAAATGCTTAATTGTAAGCATTATGTTGACAAGGTTAGGAATATCCTTGATTTTGAATACACTTGTTGAATACACTGATATATGATAATACACTCCTTGAAAAACGCTTGATTTTTAACATAATCTGGTGTTTCATTTACACAGTCACTCATCAAGTGACCTGAAAATGTGACCTACGTGATGTGTTAAAAATATATTTTATGGTCATGTTAGCTTCTCTGTCCTCTGCTCTGTGTGTTTGACCGAGGGTGGGGCTCAGCTCATAAGCGCACAAACACGCCTGAAATTCAGCATGTTGTTGTACACTGAGCTGCTGGCTAAGACAAAGCAGCCCTTCTCTCTCTGCCCAGTACCTGCAGGCAGTGGCACAGCAGCAGAGAGAGGAGCAGGAGGAAGGACTGATACTGTGTTTTTCATTCTTTCTAAAATTCACTCAGTGTTTTGATGTCAGGAATAGGATTTATTAAATTTTTTTAGATTTGTTTCCAGTGAGATATAGTGAGATATTTCTATAGTGACTTTGCTGTTGTAAACATCATTGATGCTGCTGTACAAACATTTAGTTATATTTACAGTAAATATGGGGGTATTGCACGATCAGTGGATATTGACTATTACCTATGTACAAGCAGCTGTATTCTAATGTTAACATAGCTATCGTCATGAGCTAGGCTCATTACATGCTTGCCAATAACTGTCATGGGTAATTGAGTGCAGTGGCAGGAGGTAGGACTCAAACGCAGACACTAACAGGAGGATTCAGTTCAACAGAAAATATTTATTTAAACAAAACTTAACTGTACAAGGTACACGGAGCTCAGAGCAAAAGTCCAAACAAAGGTAATCCAGAAGAAGTTAAATCCAACACAAAGACAGAGTAATCCAAAACAGGGGAACTAACCAGAAATCCAGGGAACAGCGCACAAGGCAGAACACTCAACATAGATGCAAGGACGTGACAAAAACTGAAGACAACTGAGTATATACACTGGTCAACGAGCAGGGAGGGAAGCACAGCTGAAATACATCAGGTAATAGTAAAACAGAAAACGTTGAAAGACAGCAACATCAGGTCACGGACAGAGACGGGACCCAACAGGAGACAAGACTACACTAAAACATGCAGATTAGGGCTGTACATATCGATTATTTTTCAAGTCGATTAATCTAACGATTATTTTTTCGATTAGGCGATTAATCTAATGACTAATTTTGTTTAAAGAAAGAAAAGTTGCCTATTAACATACCAATTTATCCAAAATAAATATCAAAAACGTCAATAAATGAACATCAATAAATCTATATTTTATTCAGTCATCCTGATGAAGCACATTAGAATAATTACAATAGCAGCAAATCTTAAAATGAATCAAATTTCCACGTCACTGATGTGTTGTGATAATAACAATAACAGACATTAATTAGGCTACTTTACTTAAAACTTTAAATGTTTCTAACATGGATTCATTTCAATATTAAGTAATGCAGTATGATAATAAAATGTATGCATCAGTGAACACCTGAAAGGACTCTCAGACTGTACAGTCACAGATTGTCTGTAATCAGATTCAGCTGTTACCATGACAGCAGCAGGGCAGAAATTACTTTTAACATGAAGGCAATGAAGAAATCCTACGTGTCCTCGTGCTGATAATGTTCGGTGCTTGTGTGGCGACAGAAAGTAAACACGATTTGCGGTGCTGCCGTCTAGACAAAGTGCTGCGGGATACTTTTGTTTGACATGTTTGTGCTGCTTCATGTATTCGTGGACAGCAGCTGTGCTGCAGTGAAGCTGTTTCCAGTTCACAGAGCTCACGGAGCAGCACGTTGTTGAGTGTCTGTCTGAAATACTCCAAACTTTAGACGGTCGAAGGCGCGGTCTTGTAGCTGGAACTTGTCCGGGATAATCCCACACCGGATACAGTGTATTTACGTAATCACCCCAGCCCTAATGCCGATATAAGACACAGACAGGAAAACACGAAAACACAGGACTAAAGACATAATGGCAAAAACCAGAAACCCACAGGGACAAAATACAACTCATAACAATAACTTATTTGAAGGTGGGTGTCCAAGATTGACAGCGTGTTTGTGAGAGAAAGAGGGAGCGAGAGGAGGTCCTGACTTAATCCGCGCACTGCAGGCAGCTCTAAGTGGATTTTTTAAAGGGATCAGCATTGATATTGTGGCAGGGCGCCACAAATAATTCTATGTATGGGAAACTCTGAATAATGTGTATTAAAAACTACTGGTTGGCCACTAACACTTTTTGGAAATGTCCCTTTTTGTCTTTCAGAGGCGATGCAGTTCCTGCATGGAGACAGAGGATGTGACCACTGATGGTATTATGTAAACATGTGACAATCTTCCTGTACAACACTGCAGCACGCTGCTGGAAGAACTGTGTCCAAAACACTCTCTCTTATCAGCCAACAGGACCAAATCCATACCATACTATACAATCATTCTGTACATTGTGTACTATGTACTTATTGTCATAATATACTGTTTAGCACTTAGTATACAAAAACCCCCGACTTAATCTTACTTACTATACTATATATTAATACTTAATCGCTTCATACTAGCAGGAAAAAAGTTTTTTCAGCTGTGTGCAGCTCCTCCTTTTCCTCTGTGCATTGCACTGTGGGAGAAGAGCATCTATAGCACACACACAAATCTACATATTTAGTATGCATGAGCTGTGCATGCATCCTTTATTGTTTGAAATTGAAAAACCATCTATTTAACTTGTACGTGCTCCTTTTAAACTAAACCGATCATCTGACCCAGTCTTCCTCTTCTCCCCTTGTTTGTGAGTTGTCCATTTTTGTCTTCTAATCTAATGTTGGACGTGTTCCCTCGCAGGTTCCTGGTCACAGAGGTCCATCTCCCGTTCCTTGCAGCGAGCTGAGACTTTACTCAGAAGCACCTTTAATCCCAGCCTGAAGTGGCTGTTTCATGGCTGCAGTCAAGATGAGGAAGAGGAAGAGGGAAATTTTGTGGTAGCTCACAACCTAGTGTCCCGGTCCTCTGCACGTCTCCTGTGGCTGCAACAAGCTCTTCTGACTGTGGCACCCCAGTGGCAGCCAGTTGGTGGGGCACAGATGGGCTCTCCACAGGTGAGTTCCAGGGATTTCAACAGGTGTAAGGAAAACAACACAAGTAAAAAATGAATGCATCTTTGTCACGAGGAGACACTATTGCTGATGTGGTTGACGATGGATGGATAGATGGAAATAGTTATTAGAATATTTATTGAATACTTTCACCAAACCAGTCAACACACACCACCTGTCCCCTTGTTGTAAATAGTAAATAAAGTAAGTAAAGTAAGTAAACCCTAATAATCAGAAAATCTACAGATCTACACAATGGCTAGATAAACATCATAAATTAATTAACAGCTAGACAATCACTTCAACATATATGCAATGGAAAATATGAAATATGGAATAAATGCAGCATTTCTTAAATTGTGAGAATCTGCACACTAAACATTATTAGCCTTCCAAAACAGATAATAAACCAACATTTACTAAAAGAAAGGTCCGTTACTCATGCATGCACACACAACAGCAACAAGCAGCTTCTAAAACTGAGCTGTCTCTTCCCCTGCAGACACTGAGCAACTAAACGTCCAGCTCCCCTGCTCCTTCACTCTCTGACAGAGCTCCCTCAGTGACCTAACAGGCCCAGATATGCTCCAACCTCATAGGTAGTCACTGAGCTGTTAGAACACAATGTATAAATAATTGAGAAACATCAGAAGAAAAAGAAAGAAAAAGAAGAAACATTAAATAATAATAAAAATAGAAAGTATACTTCTGTAAGTCATTGCTTTTCAAATAAGAACTCTTGATGATCAAACAGGAACAAGAAGCAATGTCATGATGTGAGCTGTCCTGACCACTGGGAAAGAAATCTCTGATTTGACAGTTTTGACTGAGTCCGTACGCTGTCTCCTCCTCCCCCATCAGGTGTATGTTAAAGGACTCCCAGCAGATGCAGGTGTTCTCCTCCTGCCCTCCTCCTCCTTCCTGCAGGGGAACTACAGAGCTCTGTGCAGGCTCCTGGAGCAGCGATCCCTGCTGCTCTTCATACACGAGTACACTAGGAGGGCTCGCCTAACAGTGGCATACATATCCAGAGTGAGACACCTTCTGGAGGATCAGCTGAAGAAATCCCATCTGACGCTTAACCAGGTTAGGCTAAGCAGCAGGAATTTTTCAAACAGTAAAGGATTCTGTCAGCCATCTCTGTGATATGAACATGTCATCAGATTGTGTGTAATGTGAAACCCACTGAGAATCAACTATGTCAATGTTCACGAGCTAGTCTCTAGCTGTGTCCGTCAGCTGTTTGGTTCTCAGCAGGTAGTATACAAAGGTACTTTATACTTTATTTATTTCTCACATACACATACATGTAGTGAGATTCATCCTCTGCTTTTAACCCATCCCTAAGGGAGCAGTGAGCAGCCACTGTACAGCGGGGAACCAACTCCAGATTGAAATGCAGTGTCTGGTTAAATGACACTGACTGGAGAACCTACTTAACATGTTTTTGATGGTGGGGGAAACTGGAGCACCATGCAGACACTTCTTGGGACCTTCTTGCTGTGAGGCCACTGTGCTGCCACCAAGCTTTTTTGATGGAAGTGACTGTGTGTGGGTGTTGATGAGAGTGGCTTTCATTCAACTGTACAGTAACATGCAGTAACAACCCAAACAACGAGCTAAAAGATGCTAAAAAACAACTGATTTTGGCAGATTAGGGACCTTTTTTGTGGATTAATCTGTACCCTGTTTCCTGTAGACCCTCTGAACTGGACGCACAGACTGACAGATCCTGCAATATAATGAAGCTTAGAGGCGCACAGAACGTGTGTTTCTGTGTTCAAATCAATTACTACTGATAGATAAAGATGAGCTATGAGGTATAAAACCAATGCGGATATCATGAGTTACTGAATCATTTGAATTATTACAGTGACATTATGCATTGCATACAGGTATATTAAGCTCACTGTAAAGTCACTTATCATATTAGATGTTTAGTCCCTGTAATGATCTTATCACAAGGTCTGAAATGTTTTATGATTTATGTGATCATCAGTAGCATAGTTGTAGTCCTGCTGAATAATACTGTATCACATCTCTAATCACATCTCACAAATGATATTTTCATTCTGAAACTAATGGGAGAGTAAACGGTGATGAGGTTCAGTAGCTGAGTTGGCTGGTAGAGGGTGTCTCTTTGCCTGCACCGTGGCTTGCTGTCTTCCAACACATACCGCCAGGAAACCAGAGGCCTTCTATACTCCCCCTCTGTCCCTCTCCCTATGAGAAATAACTAATTCATAAAAATGGCAATCAGCAAAAAGGAAGAAGTAATCATGCAGTATGGAATATGAAATATGAATATGCATGCTTGGAATGACTTAAAGTGCACCCCTGAATGTTATGCACTGTGCAGCTGTTCCACAAAACATCACGTACATACCCAGCTTTTTCAGTCCAGTGTCAGGGTATTTCTACAGGATGCACATAAGATCAACAGGACCATGAGAAGAAGAGTCCTACATAAACATGGCCCACAGAGTAAAGGTTCCAGTGAAGTCTCACAGCCATTAACTCCACGTTTGGAGTGAACCTGAACTGATAACAGGCTGCTACACAGCAGCTTCACCACTTTCAACTGGAAAACTGTAAATTACTGAAAGCTCAGTCTTCTAATGGTTTTGACTTCTTTCTTGATCATTTTGACAGTTATAGACTGTATTTTATTTTAAACAGTTCTTGCATGGCTGCTTGTGTTTAGACCGCTTTTGACATTCCAAACCTTTGGCTTCCTTTCCTCAGTGTAAAAAAAGGCGTTTTTATGATTGTATCATTTTGGGGTCAGTCCTGACACTCTGGAACCGTATCAGTACTTACTTAATTCACAAAAGCATTGTCCTCTACCTTTCCAGACCCCGTCCAGCTGGCCTTCAGTCAAAGTTGGTCTCTGCTCACTGAGTCAGGAGCTCCGGGTCCATCTCAACCACTGGTCTTGTCTGTTCTCGAAAGTCCAATCTGACCACCATCTGAGACCTGCTGTGGTCCAGCAGACCAGGCTGCTGGTGAAAATCAAACAGACTTTGGACTTACTTGGTCTGCAGGCGCTGGTTTTGATGGAACATTATGTGTATGTCATTCTGTGTGCTATAGCCCAGACTGAATTAGAATCTGTACCAAGAGAAGTCCTGGAGGATATTTTAGCTGGTACAGACCTGTATAATCAGGCGGTGGGGGAGCAGAGAGCGCAGCACAGAGCCACCCAGATGAGGACTGCAGTATTACAGCAGGCACATTATTCCACACTGGTTTCTGGTCTTCCGGACTGCAAAGGCCATCACCCTGCTTCCTTCTCAGTCAAAGAGCTGATGAGGATTTTAGCAGTGCATCATGCAGACACGGCAGCCAAGCAGCTGCACTGCTTGGCCTTTGAGCAGAGCTATTGCATATGTCAGGTCCACACCAACTGCGAGGCCAATGCATGTTCTGATAACTCTGTTAGTCAGGCGTCCAGGGTCCGCTGTGGGACCTCCGCTCTGAGATCTGAGTGGACCTGGGAACAGCTGCTGCATACCTACCTCAATGCCTCTCCTGTCTTCTCTATTAATCATCATGCCCCTCTGCAGTCGTCATCTCATCACACCTGCCATAAAACCCCTCCTGTTTACACCACTGACCTGCATCTGGGCAGCACTATCTTGGAAAACCACCATCCTGTTTTAGCCAAGCCCACCTTTGTCCAATATAGAACACAGGGCTCTGACAAAGATCAAACTAGCCAGAGCCAAGCATACATACCCCAGACTTGTCTAACTCAGAGCACTGTCGAGCCAAATCTAGAAAGACAGACCAGTTCAGAAACCTGTAAACTACTGCAGATCATTTCATCCCCATCCCCCTCAGCCCTGCCTCTGTCAGGAGTTTGCCAACAGGACTATTCCTCAGTAGAACTACTTTTTCAGCTGCTATTTTCCTTCAGTGACCTGCTTGCTCCGCTGGCATCACATACACCTACAGCAGAGGCCCAGACCGAACGACTGCTCCCACATACAATAACAGATGTCTTATCACCAAATGGAAAGACTGGCCCGATGATTTCAACTGCTGCGATCATAAATACAGCTGATTCAGTGAAATTGACTAGACTGAATACAGAACTGAACACGAGCCAAGATGTGGAAGGAACGCAGCAGGAATGGGCTGAAGTGGAAATAACAGCCAGACCAGAAGCCACTGTCAGGTAATGTCAAGATTAACCAGCCACCGTTATCTTGATTGTTGATCCACTGTTTTTCCACATGTACTGTAAGGCTTCAGTATGCTTTGATCAAATTGCTCATGGAATCTCCTGAATCCCCTTTTGCAGTGATTCCCATTTGAATGATTCATTGCTTATCACCCCACTCTAGGGCCCAAGTTATGCTTTCTGCACCCCATTAGCTCAGAGGCTCAAGGCCGACCGTCCACATGCAGCCCATAATGTATAACCACAAAGACTATGTACTCAACAAATGTGTGAACACATCTGCCTTTGTAGACATCCCATTTAGGATTCTATCTGCCTTTTAAAGGCCTTTTCACACGAGAAGCGATTTACGCACCTTGTAATTAATTTTGAATGAGAAGCGAGCGTGCAGGAAGGGAAGCACAGGCATTATGATAGGCGGAGCGACAAGTAGCGCATTCCCGTGAAACTGTTGCAGTCGTGCTCGTCTCACGCACACACCCGCCTGCTGCCAGAGTTGAATTGTCTTGAACTTTTTGTTCGTGACTTGCAGCTCAAATCAATGGTGGAGAGACTGATCTTCGCTGTTTGAGAGTTTCCAGAACCTATTACTTTTACTATTTACTAAATAGTTTTAAGGACATGAACAGGAGAGAATTCACATGGCAGAGCATCCCCACAAAACTGAATGTATTAGGTAACCTGTATAATTTTAACTTAAGTTAAATAGGCTGCAGCGGTTCAGCGCACATAAGCCGTTGCCATGGTTACTATGCAAAGAGTGCCTTCTGTTTACTCGCGGAGCGCTTGTCTCCCTGTCTGTTTACATGTGGAGCGCAGAGCAACCCCGCCAGGCCAAGTGACTACGCAGGCAGAGTCACTTCCCGTCTGAAAAGACCTTAAGATGGCAGGCTTCTCATTGCCTTGAGTGTGACGGAACTGACAGAATCATCTGATGAGCATCTGTAATCAGTGTATGAGTGCAGGGCTCGACGATAACGGTGACGATAACGGTGGCCCGATGGCCCAGGGCCCAGTGGGGTCGCCAGGAATTTTGGGCCCCATGACAAAAAAATCAAATTGGACCCCCTCTGCACAGCTGTTGTGATCTGTTCTGTAGGACTTAACTGTCCCATCAAAAGCCTTACATAACTCTAATTAAAGGCTTGCAAGTGTCTGGCTTCTTGTAGTTCAATATTAGTAGTAGGACAGTATTTACTGCTGGTAATTTGCACATGCAAGTCTGCATACAGGATGCAGTTCACCATTTGCTTCTCAATTAAACTGCCCTTCATAATGGGAATAGTAAAGTCTGTATCTATAGATGTCATTAGCGGCCATAATTCAATTTAAATGAACGTATCAAACTGGATTATTTTCATATAGTCTGTAATTTACATGCAGGCTGAGGTAAGCTGCTGTCCAGCATCCAGTACAGACAGGAAGTTGTATTTTTATTTTATTTCATAATGATCATTATGTGAGAAAATAACTTGTGTTTGAATTTCTGTCATTAAGAAATATTTAATTGTCTTTTTTTGTTATGATAAAAAGAGCAAGAGAGACAGAGAAATCCCCACAGACTCCCTGGAATGATGCTAACTGGCATGTCATTAACACAGTGTTGTTCGCCTTCTTCACTGGGACATGGGGGGCTACAGTTATGGGGAGACTGAGGTGCTGCTGACTTATCTGTTGTTAGTCTGCCAAAAGGGGCAGGGACAATGATTTAATATGAATATCTTGCTAAATGTTTCCTTGCACTGATTAAATGCTGATGAAATGTAGGCTAACACTAGTCTGTAGCTAGCTAGCTTATTTCACTATGGACATTAAGCCAACAGGTTAACACCACTCGCAGACTAAAGGCTACTTTGATGTCTTGTCATTATGCAGCTATTATTTTGAATTGGTAAGGCTACAGCCTACTTCTTATTTCTCTCATAAATACAGAAACAGAAGGGGGGAGGTCACATTAAACTAGAAATAAAATATGTAAAAAGTATCGATACCAGCCTGGGTATTAGTTGGTATTGGATCGGATAGGAATTAAGTGGTATCAAACATCACTACTACCGATTGCATCTAAACACCGTACATATATATACATATATATATATATATATATATATGTATATATATATATATATATATATGTATATGTATATATGTATATATATATATATATATATATATATATATATATATATATGTATATATATATATATGTGTGTGTGTGTATATATATGTTATGTATATATATATATATATATATATATATATATATATATATATATATATATATATATATACATATTGGGACTGGGGCCCAAAGATCTTTACAACTCACCTGTCCAAGTGTTTTTCCGTAAGCATAAAAATGTTGTTACTGTGTAGATACAGCAGTTGACAAAAAACTCAAGGGTCTACCTATACAGAATGTGAGGCAGTCCCCTGATATAAGTCTAATTCTGTTAGAATGAGAAAATGTTTTCTCTGTCACATACACATTTGACTTTGGCAGGAAAGCATTTTTGCACCTATTACTATGGGTTTAAAAGCTAAGGTGTACTGCAAATCCACCAGTGATGTGGCCAGAAATATGTTCTGTTGTGCTTGTCATCTCGTCAAATAGTGACACTGTATACCACTTGGATGTTTGTAAATGCAAACAGCCTGCATATTCATCTTGTTTTGTTGCTCTTGACACTGACAGTTCCTGCTACACAGTCCTTGTACAATAACCACACACTGTTTGTGTCCTTCAGCTCAGGTTTTCATAGGGACCCAGAGAAAGAGGATACTGTGCGAGCAGAGGGGATGACAGGGGAGGCAGACTGTCTTCGCTGGCCTCACTCTGTGCAGTGGTTGGACCTCGGTCAGTCACTGCTGTTTGCTGACCTGTTTGGACAGTACCGCACCCTGCTGTGGACTCTCTGCTGCAAAGCCCTGTGGCTGCAGCTCCATGTGCCACAAACAGGAAGCACTGCAGGAAGTATCAGCCTCCAAGACAACCACAGGAGGCTCCAAATCCTGCACAGGATCAGTCAAGTTGCAAAGACAGGTAAGAAGTGTGTTTAAGAGCCTTGAACAATAGCACAAAACTGTAGTGTTGCTCAGGAAATGATACAATTCACTAGTTTATAATGACAAAAACAATATTGTTACCATTTTGCATGTTGTTACCTTAGCAAATATTTAGTTGATTGGTAGAATTTGTGTTTATTTCTTGTGATTGTGAATTGTTGATGATACTGCATGTGGTGTCCACATTGTTTTAAGGATAGGAGAGTGTGTTTTTAAGAAGGGTACACAGGGGTTAAATGTTTAAGCTTAAGATGAGTTATTTTTCATAGGGTGGAGAAATGGTTTTTCCCCTAAGAAATCCAATTTACTGTGCTGTCTACATGACACCTCTGGGTTTTGTGCTGTTTGTTGTAGATCTGTTTCCAATGGAGTACAGAACCATGCTGGAGGACTTCAGTCTGTTACTATTAACCATTACAGCACATGCTCAGTGGGACTATGGTTGGTAGACATGCACACACACAAATCACTCATAGTAAAATGTTGTTAGAGGCAAAGCTGTTGTAGAAACAGTATTCTCAGTGTTAAACAGCGACAGGCAGAGCTACTGAGCAGGACCAGATTTACATACAGTGGGTACGGAAAGTATTCAGACCCCTTTAAATTTTTCACTCTTTGTTTCATTGCAGCCATTTTCCAAAAATCAAAAAAGTTCATTTTATTTCTCAGTAATGTACACTCATCACCCCATCTTGACAGAAAAAAAACAGAAATGTAGAAATTTCTGCAAATTTATTAAAAAAGAAAAACTGAAATATCACATGGTCATAAGTATTCAGCCCTTTGCCGTGACACTCATATTTAACTCAGGTGCTGTCTATTTCTTCTGATCATCCTTAAGATGGTTCTACACCTTCATTTGAGTCCAGCTGTGTTTGATTATACTGATTGGACTTGATTAGGAAAGCCACACACCTGTCTATATAAGACCTTACAGCTCACAGTGCATGTCAGAGCAAATGAGAATCATGAGGTCAAAGGCACTGCCTGAAGAGCTCAGAGACAGAATTGTGGCAAGGCACAGATCTGGCCAAGGTTACAAAAAAATTTCTGCTGCACTTAAGGTTCCTAAGAGCACAGTGGCCTCCATAATCCTCAAATGGAAGACGTTTGGGACGACCGGAACCCTTCCTAGAGCTGGCCGCCCGGCCAAACTGAGCTATCGGGGGAGAAGAGCCTTGGTGAGAGAGGTAAAGAAGAACCCAAAGGTCACTGTGGCTGAGCTCCAGAGATGCAGTCGGGAGATGGGAGAAAGTTGTAGTAAGTCAACCATCACTGCAGCAATCCACCAGTCGGGGCTTTATGGCAGAGTGGCCCGACGGAAGCCTCTCCTCAGTGCAAGACACATGAAAGCCCTCATGGAGTTTGCTAAAAAACACCTGAAGGACTCCAAGATGGTGATAAATAAGATCCTCTGGTCTGATGAGACCAAGATAGAACTTTTTGGCCTTAATTCTAAGCGGTATGTGTGGAGAAAACCAGGCACTGCTCATCACCTGTCCAATACAGTCTCAACAGTGAAGCATGGTGGTGGCATCATGCTGTGGGGGTGTTTTTCAGCTGCAGGGACAGGACGACTGGTTGCAATCGAGGGAAAGATGAATGCGGCCGAGTACAGGGATATCCTGGACGAAAACCTTTTCCAGAGTGCTCTGGACCTCAGACTGGGCCGAAGGTTTACCTTCCAACAAGACAATAACCCTAAGCACACCGCTAAAATAACGAAGGAGTGGCTTCACAACAACTCCGTGGCTGTTCTTGAATGGCCCAGCCAGATCCCTGACTTAAACCCAATTGAGCATCTCTGGAGAGACCTGAAAATGGCTGTCCACCAACGTTTACCATCCAACCTGACAGAACTGGAGAGGATCTGCAAGGAGGAATGGCAGAGGATACCCAAATCCAGATGTGAAAAACTTGTTGCATCTTTCCCAAAATGACTCATGGCTGTATTAGATCAAAAGGGTGCTTCTACTAAATACTGAGCAAAGGGTCTGAATACTTATGACCATGTGATATTTCAGTTTTTCTTTTTTAATAAATTTGCAAAAATTTCTACATTTCTGTTTTTTTTCTGTCAAGATGGGGTGCTGAGTGTACATTACTGAGAAATAAAATGAACTTTTTTGATTTTTGGAAAATGGCTGCAATGAAACAAAGAGTGAAAAATTTAAAGGGGTCTGAATACTTTCCGTACCCACTGTATTAGCATGTTAGCCTATTTTAGGTTAAGGGAGTGTGGTGCTGAATTTTGTATTTACTGTTATGTTTGATAATTTGTTATCAACAGATACTATTAAATTAAATATTAAATCACAAGTTTTAAACCTTGATCTGGACATCAGAACATGCACTTCAAATGTTTCATTATATGAATAAGTGTGTGTGTGTGTGTGTGTGTGTGTGGGCGTGTATATATATATATGTCTTTCTGTTGCATTATTTCCTCATTTTGTCCTCATGCTGTCTGTCTTTCTCTCCTTCTGTCTCTTTCTTCAGTGGTGTGCAGAAGTTTAGGTTCAGCTCTGAAAGACAAGTGTCTCACAAATGTAAATCAAGGCAGTAACTGTTTGATGCCTTCATCGGAGCAAGATGGAAGTGTGATGATGTCAGTGACCATGGAGCACTTCCTACTGCTGTCCCCGCCTCTCATGTCATCTCTGTGCTGCCATCACTCAGACAGCAGGTCCTCAGGTGAAGAGACATACACAGTGTTTCCTCCACAGTTATTCAGTCACCTTGTGCATAATATCAGCTGATTCATCAGTGTGTGCCAGCAATCACTCTGTCTCTGAAACAGTGTCATGTCCACCAAAGCTCCACTTAACTGCTTTGGTAGGCCAGTGTTGGTGTGTAGATCTACTATTGATACATAAACCATATGCAGATTGTAGCAGAAAAATAATCCTCTTGCACTGCACACAGTATTATTAGTGGGATCTCTGGGAGCCAACATTAGTGCCAAATAGTTAGCTTCCACAGACAAATGTCCGCATTTACTGTAGCAGCTGGCAAATTCTGTAACTAATCACAGTTGTGATGTGTTCTGTTTACCAGGCGAAAATCTGTGTGCACACATAGCACCAGCCTCATCTGGCTCGTTTTCTGTAGTTTCAATAACGATAACGTTTGTGTCATCTGCTACAGCTGCAGTATCACCTGTCCGGAGCGGCAGGAGATTCAGCTGCAGGCTTACCAAAACACTGAAAGGGTGTAGTTTGAGTTTGCTTGCGTTTCACATCTCCTTTAGTGATTCACATGAGTTAACTTGTGCTGAGTGCTACGCAGCTGTGTTGTTGTATGGTAGGTGAAGTCAGATCCTGGTCACATGCCACAAAGCCCCAAAAGTCAGTGCTTCGCAACACAGACGGGGTGAATTTATAAATGAACGTGTGAAAGTTCTGTCACAAAACGATGTTACATATCATCTCGCTATTTTAAGTGGTATATGGAAATCTATGACTGTTGGGTATACAGCGTATACCTGTGTATCATGTTGACTACACCACTGGGATGCACCAGTCGATCGGCTAGGGACCGGAACTGGTTATGTTTTTTTTACAAGCATGGACTAGGTAAAGCAACAGTGAACAAAGCAGTTGGTGCTGATGTGGTCTCGTTCGCTAACTAACAACAACAACAACAACACAACAAACAGAAACAGAGAGAGAAAGAGAGGGTGTGTCAAGAAGAACAATGAAAAACAAGGTGAGCAAATTACTGTAGTTTGTGAGGAAACACTAAAACAAGGTGGAGAATTAAGTAGAATTAAAATGGTGAGATCAGAAATAGGGAAATTTATTCTTTAAAATATTTTCAAATAAATACAAATATAGCCCCACCACTGCAGTTACGCTGTCATTCTGTGCGAAACACTGAGCTGTGTTCTGCAGTTTATTTTCAGTTAGATTTTATTCGTACAGAAAGCTCTGTCCAGCAGCCTGACCTGGAGCACTTTTTATTTTGAGATGTTTTTAGAGTGACATGACAATAACCTACCTGTCACCTGTGTGTAATGGTTTGTGCATCTTGTAAACATAGCCAGGACACTCAGCCTTTGCTAGTTTAGTAGAATACAGCACGATTTACTTGTGTTCACTCTACTAATTATCATTAGCCTGTTAGTGCTTTGGCTTTACTTATTATGATGAGACAAGTCAGCATTCCTCCACTGTACATCTAAACTAATTTTTGTATTGTTCGAAAGTCTGTTACTTTCTATCCTTTGTTTTATCTGTGTTCTTCAGAACACCTTAAAGTGTTTTACATTACAGTACACATAGAGGCTGATTAGACTACCTCTGTCTCTCTGTCTCTCTCTCTCAGGGTTCTATAGCCTCTTCCCCTCCAGGCACACTCTCCAAAGGCAGACTGTTAGCTTGGCATTAGCCACAGTGCAACTGTCTACAGTCTGGGTCATGTCCAAGGCTTTCCAGTTCCTCTCCTCATGGAGCCTCAACAAGTTCCTGCTCATCACACAGGGAGACCTCAAAGTAGGGTACTCATTTATATCAGTTTATATATTTTAGTCGGTGGATGAACAAAGAGTTACATTACACAAAAGAAAGCCTGTTTGTCCTGATACAGGGATAATGCTGTATTCACATGCTCCTCGAATGGTCACATTCCCAAGTTGGGAAGTCGTTCTCCTGACTTCCCAACAGCGTGTTCGTGAGCTTTAAGTCGTGATGATTTTTGTATAGCGTCTGAGTGATGGGTTATTGGAAATGCTCCGTACTTGTATAGCGCCTTTCTAGTCTTTTCGACCACTCAAAGCGCTTTTACACTACATCAAACGGAAACTAGCACTCACACTCACGCTGGCCAGGAGCAAATCGGGGTTCACACAACCAGGGGGAGCCAGGGATTGAACCGCCGACCTTCCGATTAACGGCCAACCGCTCTACCTCCTGAGCCACAGCTGCCCCTTATTATGGATGTGGTGTTACTATCCAAATAGGCTGAAACCTATTGAAGTTTATCCAACGAAGGTTGCCCTTGACCTCAGCCTCATAGTTATCCAATGAAGGTTGACCTCAACCTTTGTTGGACCTGGATGACTGAGAACCATCACAGACATATTGAAGCTTAGTGATTTTGTTCCAGATTTGTTGCTGTAACAGTACATTCCATAAAACCACTAAAATATTATAGTCTAATACTATTTTACAAAATATATATGAGCAAAAAATGTATACACACTATGTGAATTAATGAAAAGCGTTTACTATTCAATTCAAGAAAGCTTTATTGGTATGAGCATGATGACAATATTCCCAAAGCCACATACATACACATATAAAAGCAGAATGATAAAGTTGAACAGAATTGAAATTAAATAAGATAGTTGACGTAATGATTCCAGACAGAAAAGGAGTTGGTGTCTTCACTGGCCATCCCTCAGGTTGTGACAGGCTGCTACATATACTGCCAGTACGGCCAAATCTTTGTTCTCTCCCAGAATGTGCTGTAGTTTTTCTTCATTTGTGTAGTTTTGAAACTCAGGGAGGATTGAGTTGAATTTACTGAATGAAAATTGGTTATTGCTGTTTGATATTCATGCCAATAAAGCTGAACTGAATTGATTTGATTCTCTAATTTCAGTATATTTGGTACATTGGGTTAAGAAGTGCAACTCAGTCTCTGCATCCCCTAGACTGCAGTGCAAGCACAGCCTCTCCTCTCTGGGCAGCCAGGTCTGCCTGTGTCTGCCTTTTTTGATGGCGAGGCTGTGCTCACTGATTCTGTACGCTGTCAGGGTTTTCCTGTGTTTTAGTCTTTTTAGTGTGCTCAGGTAAGCAGTAGTTGTATATTTGTGTTTTAGGACCGAATTGCGTTGTAGTTTGTGTTGTGTTGTAGTGACTTCTTTCCAGTGCTTTATGTAATTTTCCTTTTCAGTGGCGGTGATTTTGTTGGGTCTGATGGTCCTGGCTAGTGTGTTGCTGTCCTGAGCCCCTGTGATGTGAGCTGGTGTTAAACCACTGAGTCCCCGGGGCGAGTTGGTTCAGTGGGCTCCTTCTTTTTTCCAGCTCTTGGCTTTTTAGAGCTGTGTAGTGGAGTGAGTGTGAATCACTCATTTTTAGTTGTTGCCAGGTGTTTGAATGCTCTTTTTTGCATTTTGATAATAATTGTTGGGCATTTTCCTCTGGACCCAGAGGATACTCTTGCAGACCTCTGCATGCAGGTGCAATGCAGTTTCATTTTGTGAATGGACCCCACAACTCACAGCCATAAAGTGCAATGGGTTCAATAATTGATGTAAATAGTTTAATCCACGATTGAATTGCTAACTCTAATTGGAATGACCTCTTGATGGCATAAAATTCTCTTCTTGCCTTTTCTGTAAGTTCCTTCACAGCCAAGCCAAAGTGTCCTGTTGAACTGATAGTTATGCCTAAATAAGTGTAGTTGTTTGTTAAATTTTGATGTTGCCAATTGTAAAATTGTTGGTGTTTCCCTGTAGCCTGGAGTGTTTTTGAAAGATTAAAACTTTGTTTTTTGGTGGATTTATTTTCAGTGCCCATGTTTGACAAAATATTTTGAGTACATCCATGCTGTGCTGCAAGCCCTGTTTTGTTGGTGACAGTAAAACCAAATCATCTGCGTAGAGTAAATACTTGATTTTAGTGTCCATCAGAAAGAGTCCTGGAGCTGTAGAGTTTTGTAATTCAATTAAATTATTATATAGTGCCAAATCACAACAGTTATCTCACAGCGCTTTTCATAAAAGAGCAGGTCTAGACCGTACTCTATTATGTTATTTACAGAAGCCCAACAATTCCCACCAAGAGCAAGCACTAGGCGACAGAGGCAAGGAAAAACTTCCTTTTAAGAGGCAGAAACCTCAAGCAGAACCATGGCTCAGGGTGGGCGGCCATCTGCAAGAGAGGGCAAGAGAGGAACAGAGAGAAAGAGAGAGAGAGGGATGGAAGGAGAGAGAGAGAGGCAGCATACACAATATACACACAGAGGTACAGTACAATAATCGCAATGTTAATAATTATAATTACAATAGGACTAGTAACAATAGTCGTTGCAGCAGAGGGTGTCGAGCAGGAACACGGGGCAGCAGGTAACTCGCAACCACAGATCCAGACTCCACAGCTCCAGAGCCAGAAACACCTGCAGGAAGTGATAGGAGGAGAGAGGAGAGGGACGAGAAAGCTCAAGACTATGGGAAAGGGAAGAAGTCGAGTTAGTAACATGCATTAATGGGATGAGGTTGCATACAGAGGGAGAGAAAGTGGAGGAGAGAGGAGCTCAGTGCATCATGGGAAATCCCCCGGCAGTCTAGGCCTATAGCAGCATAACTAAGGGATGGTTCAGGACTCACCTGAGCCAGCCCTAACTATAAGCTTTATCAAAGAGGAAAATCTCAAACCTACTCTTAAATGTGGAGATGGTGTCTGCCTCCTGAACCCAAACTGGAACCTGGTTCCACAGGAGAGGAGCTTGGTAGCTGAACGCTCTGGCTCCCAGTCTACTTTTGGAGACTCTAGGAACCACAAGTAACCCTGCATTCTGGGAGCGCAGTGCTCTGGTGGGGTAGTAAGGTACTATGAGCTCTTTAAGATAAGATGGTGCCTGACCATTAAGAGCTTTGTGGGTAAGAAGAATGATTTTAAATTCTATTCTGGATTTTACAGGAAGCCAATGCAGAGAAGCTAAGACAGGAGAAATATGATCTCTTTTCCTGGTTCCTGTCAGAATACATGCTGCAGCATTCTGGATCAGCTGAAGAGTCTTAATGGAAAAAAGGTGGTCCTTGAAATTTGCTTAATGTGAGACATAAACGACATGTCCTGATCAAAGATAACTCCAAGATTCCTCACAGTGGTGCTGGAGGCCAGGGCGATGCCATCAAGGGAAACTAAATCTTTAGTTAAGGTGTTTGCCAGCTTGTTAATGTAGATGTTGAATAGTTTAGGACTCAAACTGCAGCCCTGTCACACCCCCCTCAGTTGGTGGGAAGTTTGACTGCACACTTACTGCTGGAGGACAGAGATTTAATAACATCATACAGTTTCCCCCTTGTTTAACAGTATAAATTTGCTGTCCCCTCAATAACACATCACACAACCATTAATGTCTAAACCACTGGCAACAAAGTGAGTACACCCCTAAGTGAAAATGTCCAAATTAGGTATTTACACTCACTACTTAACATTGTAGCAAAGTGTCATTTCTTCAGTGTTGTCACTAGGGGTGTAACGGTACACAAATCACGGTTCCGCATGTACCTCGGTTTAGAAGTCACGGTTCGGTTTATTTGTTTGGTTTATTTTTCGGTACAATAAGGGGTTGGATAGCAAACTTGATTATATAATATATAAATTAAAAAAGAATAATAAATAAAATACTGTTGAAAACTACTACTAAGTTCTCCACTAAATTAAATATCAAAACAATACCACATATAGCTAATAAAATATAATAAAAAATATAAATAAATATGGATTACAGTGCAGCATTCTCTTCTTCTTTTATACCGTCTATGAGCATTATCAATTCCAACTAGAAGGCCTGCTCAGATAAAAAAAAACTTTTACGATGTCTAAAGTCTGGCGTTTGCACTGTGCTCGTATTTGTTTTTTTCATTTGTCACAAAGACGTTCTCATTCATTGAGAACATTAGTGAGTTATCAAGTTTGACGTGTTGCCAGAAACATACCTGATCAGTACTGAGAAATGTCAGCCCACTGCTTTCATCTTATTGACTTGTCTTTGTCTGTTGTTGTATTTCTATTAGGAAACCGAAGTGTTCCCAAAAAGGAGACTTTAACAACAAGGGAGGGTCTTCAAGCTCTGGCTTCTCTGCACTGGCCATGATGCTCAATTCGCTAGTTAGCAAGAGGCTTTTATTTTATTAAGGGTCCAAGCCAGCGGAGCGGGGAACCCTATTGTAATCATTCTCGTTTAATTCCACTACTGCAGCCTAGATGGTAACTGCTAGGGATGCCATTATTAGGGGCACTATATAAGCATGACCATCTCTGGACCAAGCTGATAAAATTTGTAGAGGAAAGTTTGATAAAAATATTTGCTAAAACGCTAAAAACAGGAAGTGACATCATATCTTAGGTTTGGAATGGCCGATCAGCACCAAACTTGAGGACCTTATGTGCCATGCTACCCTGGATGGGCTGTGCAAAATTGGTGCAGTTAGCCCCTAGTTGGCGCTATTCAAAAAAATATCCCTATGACTTACATTAATTTTTTATCTCCGTAACTACAACTCCGATTGATATCAAATTTGGATAATTTGTTCCCCATGGGCCCCTGATGATACCTGAAAACTTGGATGCAATTCGGGCTAAAGGTGGCACTATAATCGAAGCTCAAATACCGTGGAAAAACCCCATTCATTTCAATGGGATGTCGAACCAACGCACATTTTGCCTCATAACTACTATATCTCACAATCATAAACCTTATGTCTACGTGTTTAGGGGATACTGCCAGTTCCTATGGTATAGGACACGCCTCTGTGCGATGACGTTTTCATTTCTCTACATCCCAAAAACTGGAAAACATATTTTAATTAACTCCCCGAATCCACAAGTTTACATGTTCCATTAGTTTCCAGGGAGATACTGATTTTATATAGTGACTTTGCTGCTGTAAACTTTACTTTTGTTGCTGCTCTGAAAACAGTTTGTTATAATAAAATATAAAATTTGATTACTGTTCTGAAGTTATTCTTTTTTAAATAACATATTTTTAAAAGGCAATTATTTAGTAATGAAAAACCAATAAGAGTGTAGATAAAGAACAGAATCAATAAATAATATCAATAAATAGTATCAAAAAATAATATCAATATTAACAATATAAAATAAATGCAAATGGAAAAGACAAGACCTACAATGAAGTGATCCTACTAACAGATTGATATATCGTATTCCCCTGTGCCGTAGAACTCCATTTTTGTGTGAAAAGCATTAAGAAAAACCTAAAGTAGCCATGCGGACCCCAAACAGACCACTTAAGTGATTGATTAGGGCTATCATTGTATTTCTGGCCACCAGTCCAATATGAACTTGCTTTTTATCTCAGTTTTTACTTTTTAGTGCTGAAATCAAGTCAGCATCAGTTTGATAAAGTGTGTGTGTGTGTGTGATGTATTTGTATTTTATTTCTTTGTCTCTGCAGGTGCTGAGAGGGTCTTTAGAGATTATGGTGCATCGGACTAAGTCCCTAATGATGGATTCAGACAATGACCATCATTCCACTCTTCATGACCACAACCAGCTTCTGCTGAGACAGCAACTTGAAGCACTTGACAGGGCTGTATCTATGCTGCAGGTGACCTGTCTGATTTATTCTACAGGTCTTACAGGTCTTAGTTAGTTTACACCTGCTTTATCAATGGGCTAGAAATGTGTAATGCATTTATATTGTTGGATTAATTCTTCTTATAAGACTTATAACAACGAGATGAGCATGATTGTGGCATTGTGCAAACCAAAGAATGTAGATGTCATCTGATTCTGATTCCACTGCTCTGTGTCATTGTCCATCAGACCTTCTCTTGTCTAGTGCTGAAGACCTTTTCCAGGGACTGCAAGAGGATTTCAGGGGTGATCTTTGAACAGACCATGCCTTCTTCTGGACACTGGAGTCCCAGCCTCAGGGCAGGTACTGAACTCTGACTGTTATTAATGGAGAAGACATAAACTCAGACAACAGATATTTGCTGAACCCCAACGACTCAGAAAGATATGTTAAAGGAATACATTATATGGGCTGTTGTATGTCCGTCATCCATCCATCGTCAACCACTTATCCTGCGTACAGGGTCGCAGGGGGGCTGGAGCCAATCCCAGCTGAGATCGGGTGAAAGGCGGGGTGCACCCTGGACAGGTCGCCAGTCTATCGCAGGGCTGTTGATGTTAATTTTGGAATGGCCCTCCCTTCATTTCATCACCCAAAGCCACTGAAAACCTGGCTTCGAGCCAGTTAGCCCGGAAGTACTTAACACCTAAAGTTTAGTGCTGCTTTGCTGCATGCATGTTCTATTCCTCAGTCATCCAGAAGTTCACTTCATGACTCTTTATGGTCATTTCTAAATGTTAGGGTTTGAATGGGATCACATAAAGTTAGTAAAGTAAAGCAGTGCAGCTTTTTCCAGGTAGTCATGCTGAGCGTGCCGTGAACAGCTGCAAGCAGATGGCACAGTGCGAGTGAAAATCAGGGAGGCAGTTTTACAGGCTCAGGCAGCACTTAGACACAAGGATGTTGTACGACAGGTACAGAGCAAAGGGGGGGTTGGATTGAGTTGAACAGCCTTAATGGGGCAAAGCAAAGTAATAGGCAGGAGGAAACTGGTTATAGAGGAGAGTCTCCAATATCTTTGTCAATGGTTAGGCGAGGATCCAACATGTCCTTTGTGTTGAGGTATAGTTTAAAGAGGTGGTATTATGCTCATTTTCAGGTTCAAAATCTTAATTAGGGGTTGTACCAGAACAGGTTTACATGGTTTAATTTTGAAAAAAACACATATTTTTCTCATACTGCACATTGCTGCAGCTCCTTTTTTCACCCTGTGTGTTGTACGCTCCGCTCTTGAGCTACAGAGTGATGCATCTTACTTGTACAAAATCTTTGTTGGGAGTTGCACATGCACAGTTCCCAGGTAAGGACTACTAGCCAATCAGAAGCAGAGAAGGGCGGGTCATAAGAAACAAGGTAGTGTGATCCAAATCAAAGCCGCTTCAGACTACGACCGTAACCTAGAAGATGGTATAAGTTACTCAAGTCCACAACCACACAACATCATTGTTCCACATCTTACCATTAGGACTAAACGTTGAACTGTTGCTGGTGTTCTGAAGATCTATGCTGCCTTGCCAACGTAATGACAACTGCTGCGACGTAATGTTCAGTGCGACACATACACCAGCGATCCACACAGCTCTTAAAATATATACAGTCTACGGTTAAAACGTTTAAACATTCCTCAGAATGTAAAGACAGATAAGCGGTATGAAAACTTTCCAGCTGTGTTTTCCTCTGCCGTTGTTGCTGTGTGACGGCGGGAGCAGAGGGCTCTGTGAGCGGGCGGCTGGCCGCAGCCACTTGCGGAGCTCCTCAACTCCGGAAATATTCAAGCACATTTTTGTTCCGCCATCACTTTTCATAAAACTGTCAATATTCGAAATCTACACAGCTGATTTCTCACCTCAAAACTTCTCAGAAGTGGATTTAGTGATTAAATTCCATACGAAACTGTAAAATATAAAACTTTCTGTTGCTGGCCTCTGTCTGGCACGCGCAATGATGATGCAGTGAATAGTGAATATTCTCTCTGACCAATCAGCAGTCTGTCATGTTTTCACGTTACATTTTAGTATCCCTCAGCTCGCTTAGAACCTCGATGGAGGTAAGGTGCTACGAAAAAAAGTACCTGGAAGCAGGTACAGGTACAACATTTCTACAATGGAAAAACAAACAAAGGCTAGTCGAGCCAAAGGGCCTCCGCTCAGACTAGCTTTGTTTGAGGGCGTGCCTGACCCCGCTAGCCGCTTGGCAAGCCTTATGACGCGTTTTCATTGTGACGTCACAAGTAAAGGAAGTGAAGGGCTGGACTACAAACGAGCTGTTTTCAAGCGGTTCAGAGCAGAGCTTTCTGTGGGAGATGGGAACTCCCTTTGGGCTGGAGTTTGGGCTTTTTCACTTTGCAAACCTGTTACATGCACAAAAAAGATATATAACTCAATAAAGGAGAGGGAAAAAGCCAAAAGCATAATACCACCTCTTTAACTTAGTATATGAGCTAGTATATCAATACTATATCTTGAATATCTGCTGAATTTATATCCGAATGTAAAATAAGCAGTAGCATCTGCTGAGAGCAAGCAATTAGAAGTAACCTCACTGGATGCAAAATGAGAAAAACTCAGGCAGCAAGCAATTTTGAACAAGCATGATCTAGGGCAGCTAAGGGCAGGAAGTGATGATGGAAAATGAAAACAGCTTATAAAGGAGACGGTGCCCACTAATCTCAGAGCAGATTTTGTGTGCTAAAAAACACTGTGCATTCAATGCAGCTTAAAGCTAGGTTAGGTCAGGGTTAGAGAACAGCGTTCCCTCTCAGAGGGCCCAGTAGATTTATGACGGCACAGCCTGGTCCCCAGTGCAGGGCCCGGTCATAGGACAAAACATTTAACAAGAATACTGGGCTTCCAAAGGAGTTCTCACCCAATGTTTTGGTCCATTTCACTGTGAACTGATCATTCTGTGTTTCTCTGTTGGTGCACAGGTTTTCCCAGCAGTCCCAGTGAGTATGCATCTCTTGCAGCTCAGACTGTGGTTGGTCAGGTTTTAGAGGGTGTGGCACCATTGTCTGATGATGCCCGTGTCCAAGCACTGAGTATAACAATGACAGCTTTCATGGAGGCATGGATGGAACACATCCTGAAACAGAAGATCAAATTCAGGTATGTTGTGGTCATGGCATCATACAGTGTCCACCACAGTGTTATCCACCAAGTCCATGACACCATTTAAAACAGACATTAAGAACTTTTATGGAATGGGGCACACTGTAGTAGTGTTGTAGTTAAGACCACCCAAACCGAGACCAAGTCATGACCAAGACCAGAGTGTATCGAGACCGAGACAAGACCAAGACTTTGAGGGACTGAGACCAAGGCTACATCCACACAACTATGTTTTCATTTTAAAACGCAGACCTTTTTCCACGTTCCAGACTAAAACGGTGAATCCGAACACCTAAAACTCCGGGGACAGCTGAAAATGGAAGACTTTAAAAATGACGACGCAGACACTCACATTTGGCTACCTGATTGGGTCATGCAAAGCTCTGTACTCCTGTGTTGCTTTCAGTAACAGTAACACCTCGTCTGTCAGTCCATGCAAAAAAATCTCTGTTGTGGTTCTTCGCCATTGCTATTCTTTGTTCGTCTGTAGTAGTAGGCTTTCTTCTTTCGCTGTATCTTCTGCAACTGTGGAGTAGACAGTCTGTTTCCTGTTTACACCAGCAAGTGCATTGCCAGTTTACGTGAATGGCCACTAGATATGCATTTCAGTCATTTTAATATAGACAGAAATCAATTCTGATACGCAGCTAAAACGCTGGAGTGGACGGAGATAGTTTTCATTTTAAAACTCTGTTTCAAACAAAAACGTAGTAGTGTGTATGTAGCCCAAGCCAAGACCATGACCAAAGGAGGGCGAGACCGTCTCAAGACCAAGATCAGTGTCCCACACTACATGACACACAATAAAATGTGGAATGTGATCATACAGGGTACCCACGGGGTCTTAAAAGTATTGAATTTAATATTCTCAAAATGAGGCCTTAAAAGTATTGAATTTCATTTACAAAGTCTTAAATTTTGTTAACGAAGGTCTTAATTTTTGTCCTTTCGTAGAATTAAATAAATACTGTAACATCATAAAGAGCTGTCAAATGTATAAATGTTTTGTGTGTGTTATGTTACAGTTGACTACTTGACCACTCAGCTGACTGTCAGCTCTACACTAACTTGCCACCACTCTCCTTACAGAGCAGTGTCATCATTATTTTAGCCACTTTTCACAGTTACCTTTGTATACTGTTAATAGTATTTGCTGTTCAATTTTGTATTGTATTGTATTGTTTGTTTTGATCATTCCAATAGCCTAATCACCTTAGTGTTTTTAGAAATCGAGTTACCTTAGCCAGTTATCCTTGTTGGCTACTAAAATGAAGAAAAGCATTGTCAAGCTTCTAAGGAGATCCGTCAGCGCTACAGAGTTTTGTCAGACCCTCTCTGTGAGCTTTCACTCCATACCTGCAGGAAAACCGGGAGGGGGGTATGGGGGAGAAAAAAAGACGAGAGACAACCAGCCGAACAACAGCAACAAACAGTACTGAAAAGAAAACATATGCGGGAGGAAAATAGTCAAGCAGAACAAACAAAATGACACAGCACAGCAATTCGGAAGTGTAATAATGACAATTAGTTAAAATAATAAACTCGATGAAAAGCATAAATAACAACGCAACTATCAGTTTGGCAACCACAGACAACCCAAATTCGTGTGTAGATCCTGGAATGGAATAAAGTTACAGTCCTGAATGACATGCTCTAAATGTCTTATCTCTTTATTGTACCACAATGGGGATTTTAGTTTTTTCTTATTTTGCAGGATGTCAGGATTGTTCCAGATTGGAGTAAGTCTGCATGGGATAGGTGAAGACCTAGATATTGTGAGAAATTCCCACCAGTCTGCTAGGGATGTGCTCATGTTAATTAATACTTTTAAAGCAGGTATGATGTTTGAAACTGGAGCTGATGAATGACATATCGGAAACTTTAATTTCTTTACAGAATGTTTTTTATATGGCCGTCCATGAGTTGTCCAGTGTGCTCTGATTGATCCATTTTAAAATATATTGTAGTGCGTTTTTAAACTGATTCGTGGGGGTTTATTTTTCCACAATAATTTAGAGATATTTGAGTCCAGTAATTTAAACCAGACAGCAGAGGGCTGGGTGCATAACGTTAAAAACAGGTAATTGATTTTAATTAGGACCATGGTGGTGACTCCTCCCTTGAGTGATATGGGCAATTTTGTCCATCGCACAAGTTCATCCGTAGAGGCATGTAGTTTATCCCTTTCAGTTCTGACAGCCTGGAGAAAATATTGACACCCTGATATTTAATATTCCCTGACTTTAGCGGTGTGGTAGATATACTCTGGAAATCACACATTACAGGTAAAACTATGGATTTACTCCAGTTAATGGAGCAGTCTGAGATGGATGAGAATTTATCCATAAGTGTGATTGTCTCAAAGAAAAGTTTGTGAGTTTAGGAGGAAAAGTAATACATCTGCATAAAGGCTTATCTTGTGGTGTATATTTTCTGTTTGAATTCCTTTCATTTTTAAGAGCTTTATTATTCGGTATATGTAACAGGGCTTCGTGGAGTGTAGCTATTGAAACAAATAAATCCAGAGCCCTGATCTGTTCATCATCTAACCTTGGCAAATCTGTATTGTTCAGAAATACATCGATGGCTGGATGGATCAATTTGTGATGTATATAAGGTTTTATAAAAATCTCTTTTTCTTTATTCAATTGTAATTGGTTGGCTAAGAATCTGCTGGATTTATTGGCATGTTCAAAGTTCTGAGCCTGTGCACTCAACTTTATTGCTCGACCATGGCGAGGCCTGTTGTGGAAGCTGTCCTGTTTAATCACTGTGTGGTCTTGGCCACTGTGCTGCATCTCAGTTTCAGGGTCTTGGCAATCTTCTTATAGCCTAGGCCATATTTATGTAGAGCAACCATTCTTTTTTTCAGATCCTCTGAGTTTTTTGCTATGAGGTGCCATGTTGAACTTCCATTGACCAGTATGAGGGAGTGTCAGAGCATCAAATTTAACACACCTGCTCCCCATTCATACCTGAGACCTTGTAACACTAACGAGTCACATGACACTGGGGAGGGAAAATGGTTGATCCATCTCCAATAAACCTCCTTCTTATCAGGAACAGGACTTAGCGTCGCTCCAGGACCTCTCATGGAAACTGGTCGTTCACGCTGAAGTTTGTTCCTCTCAGCTCTCTGCCGCTGCTTTTAACCAGTTCCTTCTGCTTGAAGTGTTCAAACTTCGCAACGATGGGCCTGGACCTCTGATTTTCCGGCTGCTGTCCTTCCAGGCGGTGAACCTGGTGGATGCTGATGTTCTTCACGGTGTCCACGGGAGCTTCATCTGATTTTGAATGAAGCGTTTTACTGTCTCTTCTGGGACGTCGTCCGCCTGCCCCAGGATACCTGAGATGACCAGATTGTCCCGCATACTGTGAGCCTGGAGATTGATGATCGTTTCTCTAATGTTTTTATTTTCCATGGAGACCCCTGTCATTCCCTCTGTGAGAGATTTTACTGAACCTCGTTCACCTTCGTTTTCCACTGCAAGTTCAGCCAGTTTCTGGCTGAATTCCAGGGATTCCCGTAGAGCCTGAATCTCTTTGTGAAGGACTTCCACCAAAATAATCAGGCATCAAAGCTGAACAGTTTCTTGTTTGAGTCCAGGATGTCTGCGAACTCACTGCTTTGCGTGGAGACAGCTACAGGTGAGTCTTCAGTGCGGTTTCTCTTGGGCTTCCCCATGACTAAGGGGACCAAAAACTCATCTTCGAGGTCCTCCAGAGCGATGGGATTGTTTTGATTGTTATTGGCTTAAATTTGCAGATTGTCCGATTAATAAAATGTTTGTTTAGCTGCGCGCCACCATGTTTGAATTGCACAAAGTCTCACGAGATTACACAAACGCTCATTGTGTCATCTTATCCTCACTGTCCATCTCTCTCTCACTCAGATATTTTTCAATTAAAATTCAATTGAATTCAGATTTTCACTGTGCAGTCTAAACCCATTGACAATTAAGTTGTACAAAGTTGTCCCATTGGTAGCGTTGGAAATATATGATTTGCAAGAAACAGGAAGTTGTTATAACTTCAGCGTACATCTCACATCTGCACCAAACTTTACATTTATAATAATATTCCTGCCCTGAACACATCCATATGCCAACATTCACTCAAAGTCATAGTGCCACCTGCTGGCAACAGGAAATGACACGATTTCCGCTGTGATGTACTACTCCAAGTAGGTTAGCCATATCAACTTTAAAACTGTCCCAGAAAACCCTCAACACATTGATGTTATGTTGTAAAGCTTGTGAGTTTTCCTTCAATGACATACCTGTCGCGTGGCAGTGAAGTTCAATGCTTTGCCGTTAAACAAGAGGTCATTGTTACTTCACTGTACATGCTCAATTCTATATCAAACTTGACATGCTTGATGGCGGTCCTGCATACAGAGGGAGAGAAAGAGGAGGAGAGAGGAGCTCAGTGCATTATAAGAAGTCCCCCGGCAGTCTAGGCCTATAGCAGCATAACTAAGGGATGGTTCAGGACTCACCTGAGCCAGCCCTAACAATAAGCTTTATCAAGGAAGAAAGTCTTAAGCCTACTCTTAAATGCGGAGATGGTTTCTGCCTCCTGGACCCAAGCTGGAACCTGGTTCCACAGGAGACAAGCTTGAAAGCTGAACCCTCTGGCTTCCATTCTACTTTTTCAAGTAAACCTGCATTTTGGGAGTGCAGTGCTCTGGTGGGGTAGTAAGGTACTATGAGCTCTTTAGCTAAAACAGGAGAAATGTGATGTCTTTTCCTGGTTCCTGTCATAACACGTGCTGCAGCATTCTGAATCAGCTGAAGAGTCTTAATGTATACTGATGTATACTGTATACTAAAGGAAGCATATTTAAAGTGAAGAGGATTGGTCCAAGCACAGATCCTTGTGGAACTCCATGACTAACTTTGGCGTGCATGGAGGATTCATCGTTAACATGTACAAACTGAGATCGATCTGATAAATAGGACTTAAACCAGCTTAGAGCGGTTCCTTTAATGCCAATGAAATGGTCCAGTCTCTGTAATAGGATCTAATGGTCAATGGTATCAAATGCTGCCCTAAGATCTAATAAAACCAGTACAGAGACAATCCTCAAATAAACTATTGCTATGTAGAAAGTCACACAACTGTTTGGTAACTGCTTTCTTAAGGATCTAGAGAGACATGGAAGGTCAGATATAGGTCTATAGTTTGCTAAAACATCTGGATCAAGGTTGGGCTTTTTCAGAAGAGGTTTAATTACAGCTACTTTAAAGTACTGTGGTACATAGCCTGTTGATAAAGACCGATTGATCATATCGAGTGAAGAAGTGCTGACTAAGGGTAAAACTTCTTTAAGCAGCCTAGTCGGGATGGGGTCTAAAGCTGCGTTTCGACCAAAGGAACTATACCCCGGAACTCACTGCGATTCTGTGAGAACATTATTAAATGTTCAATTTCAATACCATACACCAGAACAAGTTTGAGGATGTGGTTAACAGTGAGTCGGTTTATTAACACTTTGAATCTAATAGAGAGATAAACGCAGTACTAAGGCTGTCATTCTCAACGTCCACATGAATATTAAAATCCCCTACAATAATAACTTTGTCCGTTTTTAAGGACTTAAGTTGACAGAAACTCTGCAAATTCAGATAAGAATTCAGAGTACGGACCAGGTGCTCGGTACACTATAACAACTAGAATTGGTAGCAGTGATTTCCAACTTGGGTGTGAAAGACTAAGAACAAGGCTTTCAAATTAGTTATAATTTAGTTTATGTTTAGAGCTGATTAGTAGGCTAGAGTCGAAGATAGCTGCAACTCCACCTCCTTGGCCTGTGCCTCGAGGAATGTGAGTGTTAATATATTATATATATTCTCTCAGGTGAAAAGAAAGGGAGACAGCGCTCCGTGAGTGAACGGCAGGCGCTCTATGGATAGTAACCATGGCAACGGCTTCTATGCGCTACACAGCCGGAGCCTTTTTAACGTAAATTAAAATTATACATAGGCTAACTTAACCTAATAGCCCTGCATTTAGTCCTGATAACTATTTAGATTCTGGAAACTCAAACAGCAAGGATCAGTCTCTCTTCCAATGATTTGTGCTGCGCGTCGCGTACAAAAAGTTCAAGACAATTCAACTTCGGCAGCAGGCGGGCGTGTGCGTGAGGCGAGCACGACCGCGACAGTTTCACGGGAACGCATGCAGTACACCTTGTGCTCGACCACTTCACCTCACTGTAACAGGGAAACTTGGTACTGAACATAGACTGTTTCTGCTGCTCCCTGATAAAAGAAAAATGTTTCTGCTGATACCTGCTCAGAAAAAATCCCAAGAAAACTGGACTCTGATGGTAACTTGTTTTAACAAGCTAGATAAAAGGTAATTCCCTGGCAGTGGCAAATAGCTTTGGTTTAATATTTGATTTGATTACAATAATGTATAAGTTGAGATTTCTAAGAAATATTTTATTGCTACTGTGTAATGGGAATACTGCTGGTAAAAAGCACCTTATTTGTTTAGTGTTTGCAAACCACGTTATTGCACTTCTGTGTACATAGCAGTACTTTTAAATCAAAAGTGTGCAATACACTACAGTAGAATTCATTATTCAATTTTGCAAGTAACAATACGATTAATCGCAAGAAAATCATGCGATTAAAATCTTTTTATTTTTGCCTAATATTAATTCATTTACTAGTACACCTTTAGAGGAGAGAGATCTGATGTTTAAGAGTCCACATTTAATGATCCAATTCTTTTGCAGTGTTGCACTTGTGGTTTTAATTTTAGGTTTTTATGCACAGCTCCTCTTCTGTTTACCTTTGATTTAAATCATTTAAATGGTTGGGGGCAGACACTGTCACTATGGGGTTCTGACTAGGTAACTCCTGAAATGGAGGAGCAGTGTGTTAGACTGTGACTCTGCGTAGGGTTTTTGTTGGGTAACTGCTGAAATAGAAGGGCAGAGAAGTGTGTTAGACAGCGACTGCCTCCTGTTGTCAACTGTAGGTTGTTATGGATTTGGTCCACTAATAAACTTGGCAAGATTTAGCCAGCAGTTTCAAATAAGACTCGATGCCTGTAAACGGGGAAAAAACTTGAAAATTGAAGACTAGAGATGATACATTGGCCCCCCACATTTCATACAGCTGCATAAAATGTACATCAGGGGCTGCTGCTTTGAGATATTGTAGGGGGCGCTATTGAGCCATTTTTCCACAACCACGCTGCGCAACAATAGTAGACTATAAAGTTTTACAGTTTTCTGAGGTTGTAAGCATCCCTGACCATGTGAAAGCTAAAAAGTCTCACATTTTTGTCCCTATGGTTATAAAGTGTTATAAAAATATGCTTTTTTGAAATTTTGTAGGGGGCGCTATTGAGCCAATTTTCCACAACCATGCCCCCAAACCATATCAGCCAATGCACAACAACGGTTCTGATGAGTGTGCAAAGTCTTGTGAGGGTTTGACTATCCCTGGCCATGTAACTGCTAAAAAGGCTTTGGGGGGTGCTATAGAGCCAACATGCCCTCAGTCTTAAAAATGACATCAAATCGAAACATTACCAGTTTGAGACTGGCTGCAAAGGTTTGTAGCACTTTGAGTACATTAAAGGCCTCAAATATCCATCCATCCATCCATCCATCGTCAACCGCTTGTCCTGCATACAGGGTCTCAAATATCTGTTTAAATAATTGAATATGATGCAGGAAGCGCAACATGGCTTACTTCCTGTTGAGCAAAATGTCATTAAAAAGCAGAAATGTGGATTTTGCAATAAGACCAATAATCCCACCAAATATCATGAAAATCAAATAAACTTTTTCCAAAACGTGGTGTTTGTTTAGGGGCGCTATTAAGCCCCCTGGCCACACGCGACCCCAATCACTGCAGAACATTGGATTTCCCACCAGACCGGAGGTGTGTGCACCTCCGAGGATTTGAATATCCTAAGCAAAAACAATAGGTTCCTTGCACTTTGGTGCAACCTTTGGTTGGTTGACCATAAATATATAAGTTTATTCCAACACAAATCTGAAATCAAAGATCTTTGTACAGCTTGCATATGTGGAAACCGTCAGAACCACAAACGAGCCTCAGCTTTATATGGTACCTAATCCTTGACGAAATCATGTCATAAGGGAGAGGTAGACAAAGCGTCTGTGACTGACGGCCAAGGCCAAATTTCGTATCATTTACCTCAGCCAACAAACCACTATTTTGTCAACCTGCATTTGCACATGGTGACATTTAAATGTATGCTGTGTGTGTGTGTGTGTTTGCCTCTCCTTCAGTGTACATAACTGGGTTCCTGGTGCAGCAAGCTACTGATATATTCTTCCCCCCTGAGCAGTGTGTTTGTTGTTCCTCAGTGTGCAAGGAGCTCTGCAGCTGAAACAGGACTTTGATTCTATCCGAGAGTTGATCAGGTCAGACAAGTATGGGCTGTCAGCTGAACTCCACCAACGACTGCTGAGCCTCCGGTATCACAATCTGTTTTACATCCTGCCTTTTAGATAGCTATTCATGATGAACATCACCACACTGTAATGCAGCTTAAGTTTATCGAACAAGACCAGGCACATATATTGATTATCAACATAAGTGTTGTTTCATGTTTGTAATGAACTGTGAATGTTCAAGTGAATTGAATTAATGTGTTTCACTGTAGAGTAAAATCAGGCCTACATTTCTGTGAATGGTCACAGCTGTACTATCTACCACACATTTTTGAGACAGTTGCTATAGTGGGAATTGGCTCCAATTTTAAGTGTGCATTATTTTAGACCTGATCAAACTGTGCCTTCTTTTTGGTCACTGAACAAGCTATCCTCAAATACAAACATATGAAATAAAATTCACTTCTATATGTTGAGAATATAAAAAACTGAAACTTTGACTGAGCTGAACTACATTTACATTACATCTATTTATTCATATTGACATTTTCCAATATAGATTCCTTAAAAATGTAGTCTTAAAGCCATGTTCCTAATTTGGAAAGGCCAAGGTGAAGAGAACCTACACGCATGGTGATCATTTTCATACAACTTTTGGTAATCCTCTGTCTGCAGGGTTTTTCAGCAAGTGGATTCAGCAGTGGTATGTCTGCTCCAGCAGCCACAGGCCAAACCATACCTACAGTCCAGAGCCTGGGAGCCCTTCACACGCTGCTGTGAGTATTCATTTCAGCTCAACTGTATTTATATGTGTCAATTCATAACAGAAATGATCTCGTTGCACTTTTCATACATAGCAGGTCTAGACCGTACTCTTTGTAAAGTATCACACCAGTCAGTCCGAAAGTCAGGGAATCAAACAATGTTCAAAGTCTAGAACTTTATAACCTGGATAACACTTTCTGTTCATGATCATTTCAAGTAGAAGTTGGCAAACTGAAATCACATTTTATCCTTTGCTGTGGGTCATTGGGACTATTTTTTCTGTACAAAGTACTTGAAAATCACGTTCTTTGGATTATCATAAATAATGAGGTCACTGCTCCTGGAAAGGCAAGTTGCATTTAAGATTTTCAAATGTCATTTTTATGCTTGCTGCACAGGACTAGGGATGAACCGAATGTTCAATCACCAAAATTAATCGGCCGAAAATAGCAAAAATGGCACTTTCGGTGTTCGGCCTAGTAAGTCAAAAGACTGATTAAATTTAACCAAACAATTACGTTGACATGTTGGCAGTGTGGAAGCATTTCAAAGTGTCAGAGAAAGACGCTTTTGCAGACACTGTTCTGCTGAATTGTCTCCTAGCACATCCACTCCATCTGTGGCTGACTTCTTAGAAAAGGCAACAAACGGTCACAATGTAATTTACATTATCCGACCTTGGACCCACCCGCCATAGTCTGAGTAAAAAGCACATTTTGACCATGTAATTTTTTTTGGTACAAAAAAATGTGAATGTACTTTGTGATGGCAATTCGAGTTTTCAAATAAACATTTTAGGCAAACACTTGTCTTTCTGTGTCTTTCTGTCGCAAAGACACTCAGCCCTAGTACAGACAGCACATGTTGTAAAACAATGAAAGGCATGATCCCCTGGACACATCACATACATTTACCCAGTAGCCGATAAACCAGAGGCCCTCAGTGAATGACATTAATTATATGACTGTGGAGATGGTACTCATGGAATTGCCATTACAACTTGTTCGGTGTTTGGCAAATGTTTTCTTTATATTTGCCTTTGGCTTCAGCCAAGAATTTTCATTTCGGTGCATCCCTACACAGGACTTGTACATGACACTCACTGAATCTGTGGTAGAACAATCAGTGAATTGCAGTTTCTGACACATTCCCAACTCAGTTAACATTTGGACTCAGCTACATGCCATTTGTTGTTTTTAAGCCATTTGAGTGTATTTTTGGCTTTGTTTGGGTTTGTTGTCTTGTTGGAAATAAGCCGTCTTCCAAGTCTGTGTCAGACTGATTTCTGTATAACTGTAACATCACATGACTTCCAGTACCCTTCCAAGATCTTGCCCTCCTATGTCCACAACAGGTGGCTGCATCGCGCTCTGGACCCATGTTCTTTTGGGAAAACTCTGTGTCACAAGAAGCCAGTGGCAGTAACCCCTGTGTGTGATTTCAGGTCCAGCCAACAGCAGCAGAGACAGCATTGATGCAGTGGTGGGGAGCAGTATAACCAACCTGAGGGAGGGTGAGGACCCGGCTCAGTCTGATTCCGCAGTTGTGATCACTGACCTCCCTCCGGTGGACCCATCTACCCCCGAAGAACCCTACCTCGCTCCAAGGTACAATTTTACAACTTGACGATGTGGAGGCAGTTATTTCTCAGTGATTTAATTGGTGTCAGTGCTGTAAAGCTGTAATTCTTTATTAGTGTGAATGCTATGCAATAGTTATTGGTGTGAATGCTTTACAGCATTCACAACATATGTTCTTCTATCGATTCCGGAATTCTTTATTTTTATTATTGGTGTGAATGCTGTAAAGCATTCACAACATATGTTATTCTACAGCGAAATTCTTTATTATTGGTATGAATGCTGTAAAGCATTCACAACATATGTTCTTCTATCAATTCTGGAATTCTTTATTTTTATTATTCTTCCGCTCGTTTTTTTGCAACCTAATTAGTTCCACAGTTTTCAACGTAGAAATGTCATGCAAAGCTTAAAATATTCATCTCAATTAGGAATTGATTGCTTGTATTCAGAATTTTGATAACCTTCATACTTTTAAAGATATTCAAGGCATTTTTCCCCATTCAAGTGGATGGATGGAACCTTCAAAAGTCCCCATTTTCACCCATTTTCACACTTTTTCAAGGCTTTTCAACTGTTAACTACTCATTCATACTTTCAGCTACAAAGTCCATTCAAAATGGAAAAGTTTCCACATCTTTCCTTCTTTCTTCGTATTATTCAACTTTCAAATCCTATTCAAACACTTCAATCTATTCAACTTTCTTTTAAACTTTGTTACAATGAACGTCAATGAGAAAATCATTCAAACTCACTGATTCAACCTCTTCCCACCAATTCATACATTCATGTAGAAAAACCATTCCACCTTTAAAACGTTCACAAACCTTTGGAATCTTTCCAGTGAATTCAACTTTTTCACATATCTTATGCTTTTTACACAATGTCAATTCAAGTTCAAGTTTCATATCGTTTTCAGCCTGTTTTCTGAGTTTATAATGGGAGCAGATTGAGCGGAATGTTGGCAGCTAGAGGCAGAGGACCAACCGACATAATGGGAATTCACTTCAAAATCGCTGTATCGCCCACATTTTTCACTCTACATACGTAATTTTTTCACAAGTTGTAGGAAAACTTGATCTGACGATCATGTCCAACTTTGAAATTTTGACTTTCACAGCTGGTACAGTCGGCTTGAGAGTGAGAGGAGTCCCACTCAACTGTCACATAGACTCCCATACTAAAAAAGTTCTGCAGTTTCAGGAAAGAGGCAGAAAGGTGGACATTTCTATACTGCTGCTGTGAAGCCATTTTTGACAGTAGACACACCTCTGCTGTCCTCCCTGAACACCAATAGCTGCACCTCCAGTCACCAAACCACCAAGCTCCTGTAGTGTGCAGATGACACCACTCTCACTGGGCTCTTCTCTTGTGGGGGATCAGTCTGCCCACAGGTGGGAGATTCACCATCTGGGGTCCTGGAGCAGTCAGATCAATCTGGACATCAATGCTCTGAAGACAGTGGAGATGGGCGGGTAGTCCAGGAAGAGACCAGCCGCACCATCGCCATCAATCTGTGCAACTCCACACTCAACACTGTGGAGTCATTCTGCTCACCCAGAACCTCCAGCTGGAGTTGATACGCTTATGTCACCTTCATACTAATTACACGATTTCAAACTTTTCCAAATTTTCTTACCCCTTTCTAAATATTTCATGTCATGTCTTCAGAACACTTCTTTTTCTCACATTTCTTCAACTTCTTCATGGCTTTCAGCTAAAAACTACATTCAAACCTTAAAATGTTCCACATTTATCAGTTTATTCAACTTTAAAATCTTATTCATATTCTTTAGAACATTTCCCATGTTTCCAAGATTTCATAGTCCTTCAGCTACTTTCTGCACATTAAAGCCAGCAATGCAGTGTAGCGTCAGCTTTTCAACAGTCCTTAAAACCTTCCACATCTTTTGTACTATTCAAATTTGTTCAAGCGAGCAATTCAGTTTAGCGCAAGCCCTTCATCATTCCTAAAAACATTCCACTTCTTTCATACATTTGTACTATTCAACTTTTTTCAAGCCAGCAATTCAGTTTAGCGCAAGCCCTTCAGCAGACAGCATTCACACCGCAATTTCTTCAGGAAATGCTTTTCTAGTTTGCAATAGGTATTACTTTTAAGGCCTGTCCCCCTTAAAGTACCACTTAAGGTTCTGTGTTATTAGTATGTTTTGTCGGACAAAAGAAAAAACAATTGTGATGATGGAATTCACTAGTAAGAATTGTACTGCCTTTGTTTTGTGCTCCCAGTCTAGCTTTGGGTGCTGCTCAGCAGGAATGGTTGGACCTGAGGATCCACAGCAGCGCTCGTCGCTGGAGGCTGCCAGGACTGCAGTGTCTCTCCAAGTCTGAACCCTGAACACACAGAGATCTGACACACTCTCACACAGACATACATACACTTCACATTAATCTCTTTGGCTCTTTCCTTTACACATGGTAAGAACCATTCAGGAAAGATCCATTCATCAAAAGGTTTATTTTTGTATTTTATGTGTGATACCTCTGGAGGTTACTTTGAATGTTGCAAAACCTATTTATTTACTGATGTCATATTTGTGTTAATTAACAAATATTTGTTTTACCACTTGTCAGAAAACATTTTTATATTTCATAATAAAAATGTTTTTTATTCATGTTTCGTCATTATGGCTTCATGATTAAAAAAAATGCTTTGCACACACAACATTTTTTATGTGCATATGGTGCATTCCATACTTTGCTGTATGGCAATGAAATGGAGTCTGTCTATAAATGTTCTGTATATACCACTCAAAGCTCTTTACTCATTCATACACTGATGACCGGAGGCTAAGGTGCCAACTGCTCACTAGAAACAGAATCTCATTCATATACACACAGTGATGGCAGAGCAATTTAGGGTTCAGTGCCCAAACACACTTAGACATGCAGAGTGGTGGAGCCTGGGATGGAACCACTGACCTTCCTATAATGGACGACCACTCTACCCCTGAGCCACAGCTGCCCCATGAAATGCACCGTGAAAAATCGTGTTGCATCTTTGCTGCAGTGTTGGTGAACAACTCTCTCTAGCACTGGATTTAGATGAATTCAAGTCGGGGCCATAATGGTTTACAGGTTCTGGAAGCAGAAACACACTTAGACTAGGTGGTAGTGAAACAAAAAAAGGGTTTTATGCAAACAGAGAGAGGGGTTGATGGGAATGGCGATGAGGCAATCTTGCATGGGTATGCAGAGGGCATTATTTTTTTCCCTGCCATAGTTTAACAACTCTGTCTCTGACTGATTAGAACTCATTGCCTCCTTTAGTTAGGGTTAAGGCCCATTTATACTTGTGCGTAGGTGTGTCCGTCATTCTGCGATTACACCCCCAAACGCTAGTCGGCAGTAGCGCTGCAGCGTCCACCGTGTTGACTTTTGCCGGCCAAGCAGGCTAACTTCCATAAATGGGGTTAAAATTGTATATGTGCGGCTGGTGTAGCCTTTTCAAATGTTGTCGACCGAATGGATCACATTCTGATAGCGAAACGAGTCATTTCGCTCGGGTTGCGAAGGTCAAATATATTGATTCACTTGTGTTACAGCTGCCGTTTTGGCCGCTAGTAAATGTTACTTCAAAGTGCTGGGTACTTCCGGTCGGCTCTGCAGCATTGTGAGCCTTCCCAGCCGACCAATCACAGTGCTTACGGTCCGACTCGACTCGACGTGTAGTTACATATTTGAGGAGGTGCACGTCAGGCGATTCGACGCAGAAGTATAAATTACTCGTTAGGGTGGGGTTAGAAAACTGAACCTGTCGCCCATAATGGGAGACAGGAGGTCCACAGTCCATCCCTTGGAAGCCACCCCTCCTAACGTTCCAGGAAGCCTGGTACTGAGGTGTCTCACAAAAATATCGTGGTTAATTATCAAATGGGGAGCGATTACGGGAATACCCGTACCTCTTCCCGTAGCACACCACTGTCCATCCTCCATCATGAGCAAAGCCCATGATCCAAAAGTTGTTGTTAGTCTATACCAAAATAACAAAAAATAAGAAAATAAAAAATATGAAATAAGTAGACATTATTGTTTTATGTGTTTTTTTAACTTAAATTAATATTCAAAAATGAAAAGTTATTATTTATTAAATGTGATAATGTGCCTATTCGCGCAACGTTTCAACCCAGGTGGGTCTTCTTCAGGCGTAGGCACAAAAAACAAAGAAAGAGAAACTAACTGGCTTGCAGACTAGCAAAGATGTTGTCTCTTTGAAGGTCAGAGCTATGATGAGCAGGGGGCCCCCTGAAATCTATTTAAACCCTCCCTTGACTTTAACCCCATAAATGCCAGTGAATAGTTTTAATAGCCTACTGAAATGAATTAAATTGCTGTATAAATATGTAGTTATGTACGTTAGAAATTTCTCTAAAATATGTTTTAATCTATTATTTGATATTTATTGTTTTAATATATTTGTATATGTGTATATGCATAATATATATATATTATGAGTGTACTCTCAACATCAGATCCACCCAGGGCTGAGACTGAATTCAATTCAGTTTTATTTACATAGCGCCAAATCACAACAACAGTTATCTCACAGCGCTTTTCATAAAAGAGCAGGTCTAGACCATACTCAGTGATGTTATTTACAGAAGCCCAACAATTCCCACCAAGAGCAAGCACTAGGCGACAGAGGCAAGGAAAAACTTCCTTTTAAGAGGCAGAAACCTCGAGCAGAACCATGGCTCAGGGTGGGCAGCCATCAGCCTCAACCGGTTGGGGGTGAAGGAAGTAGACGGAGAGAGAGGGCAAGAGAGGAACAGAGAGAAAGAGAGAGAGGGATAGAAGGGGAGAGAGAGGGGAGGGAGGCAAATTTGGTATCAATCGGAGTTGTGGTTGTGGAGATGTAAAATGCATGTAAGTCTATGGGATTTTTTTGAATAGCGCCAACTAGGGGCTAACTGTACCAAATTTTGCACAGCCCCTCAGGGGGACATGCCACATATGGTCCTCAAGTTTTGTGTTGATCGGCCTCTCCATGCCAGAGATATGTCATACTTGCTGTTTTTAGCGTTTTGGCAAATATTTGTTAGCTTGTAATTGGAAAATGTTTTGTCAGATCAAAATTCCCTCTACAAACCTTCTTCAGCTCGGTCCAGAGATGGTCTGTGCCAAGTTTCGTGTTGATCGGACTTGTGGCTTTGGATGAGTTCATTAAAATAGGTTTTCCAGTTTTCGCGATTTGGCGAAATGAAAACGTCATCGCACAGAGGCGTGTCCTATACCATCGGAATCGGCAGCATCCTCCAAACACATAGACGTTAGGTTTATGAATGTGCAATGTAGTGAGCCGTAGTTATCCTGCAAAATGTCCTTTGGTTGAAAATCCCATTGAAATGAATGGGGTATTTGAGGTTCAATTATAAGGCCGCCTTTTGGCTAAAGTGCACCCATGGGGAACAATTGACCCAAATTTGGTGTCAATCGGACTTGTGGTTATGGAGATATAAAATGCATGCAAGTCAATGGGATTTTTTCCCCCCATCTTTAATCTGCTATAACAGCGCCACCTATGGGCATATTTGGGTGAAGTTTGGTGCATTTAGTAAGGGGACCATGCTGAACCATTCGGCACTGGTTTCATGTCAGTGTGAGTTGTGGTAATAGAGGAACAATTTTCTTGGATTAAATAGCACCACCTAGGGGCGAGTTGGATATAAGGTTTTTGATATACGCCTTCGTAGGTGGAAGTTCCAAGGCCAAACGCGTTGACCTTGCTTATAGCACCCCCTAGAGGTAGAAGTCTGCGGATTTAGGCGCCTGAGGTACTCTTGAGGCTGTGAACCTACCTTGTGAGTTTCGTGTCCCTAGCAGTTACCGTCTAGGCCGCAGTATCAGTTTTATGCACGGAAGAAAAAAATAATAAAAATCCGAGCGAAAACAATAGGGTTCCCAACTCCACTGGATCTGTGAACCGCGATGCCTCGCAACTACAGATCCAGACTCCACAGCTCCAGAGCCACAAACACCTGCAGGAAGTGATAGGAGGAGAGAGGCGAGAGAGGCGAGGGACGAGAAAGCACAAGACTACGGGAAAGGGAAGAAGTCGAGTTAGTAACATGCATTAATGGGATGAGGTTGCATACAGAGGGAGAGAAAGTAGAGGAGAGAGGAGCTCAGTGCATCATGGGAAGTCTAGGCCTATAGCAGCATAACTAAGGGATGGTGGTTCAGGACTCACCTGAGCCAGCCCTAACTATAAGCTTTATCAAAGAGGAAAGTCTTAAGCCTAGTCTTAAATGTGGAGACGGTGTCTGCCTCCTGAACCCAAACTGGAACCTGGTTCCACAGGAGAGGAACCACAAGTAACCCTACATTCTGGGAGCGCAGTGCTCTGGTGGGATAGTAAGGGCTCTTTAAGCTCTTTAAGATAAGATGGTGCCTGACAATTAAGAGCTTTGTAGGCAAGAAGAATGATTTTAAATTCTATTCTGGATTTTACTGGAAGAGAAGCTAAAACAGGAGAAATATGATCTCTTTTCCTGGTTCCTGTCAGAAAACATGCTTCAGCTTCAGCCTGATAATAGGGAATTGCAGTAATCCAGCCTTGAAAAAACTAAACAGGATGTTCCTAATTTTCGCAATATTTTGTAGGTGAAAAAAGGCGGTCCTTGAAATTTGCTTAATGTGAGACTTGGGCCCAGAAGGGAATGGGCAGTAATACCAGGGGAGCCAAGCACCAGCTACTGGTCGATAGAGCAGTCACTCGAGACTGCAAGACCAAGCAGACCAATCAGTGCACCTCCTGGATTGACTACAAGAAAGCCACTGACATCAAGAAAAGAAAGCTCCTCACAATGAATGGAGGGTTCCACCCCAAATCCAGCACCCTGAGACTGTACACCAAGCGTAGTGAGGGAGACCAAGGGCTAGTGAGTGTCAAGACCATTGTCCAGGATGAAACGACAAAGATCCAGGAGTACATCAGGAAGATGGCCCCCAAAGATGAAGGGCTTAGTGAATACCTCAGGCAGCAGAAACCCAAGGGTGAGGACAAGGAATACGGAGAACCTTCATGGAGAGACAAGCCACTGCACAGCATGTTGTCTGTGGTACATGCCATGCAGCGGCTTAAAAAACCACAGACAAATAGAAGAAGTGGCTGATATCAAGAAATCCTACCAGTGGCTTGAAAAGGCTGGAATGAAGGACAGCATAGAAGCACTAATCATGGCTGCACAAGAACAGACACTCAGTACAAGATCAATAGAGGCTGGGGTCTACCACACCAGGCAGGACCCCAGGTGCAGACTGTGCAAGGATGCCCCCGAGACAGTACAGCACACAACAGCAGGGTGTAAGATGCAGGAAGTGCGTACATGGAACGCCATAACCAGGTAGCTGGCATTGTGTACAGGAACATCTGCCATGAGTATGGGCTAGAAGTCCCAAGGTAAAAATGGAAGACACTTCCTAAGGTAGTTTAGAATGACTGAGCTAAGGTCCTGTGGGACTTCAAGATCCAGACTGACAAACTGGTGATGGCTAACCAACCAGACATCGTGTTGATCGACAAACAGCAGAAGAAGGCTGCAGTGATAGATGTAGCAATCCCAAGCAACATCAAGAAGGAACACGAGAAGCTTGAGAAATACCAAGGGCAGAAAGAGGAACTAGAAAAGATGTGGAAAGTAAGAGCAACAGTGGTGACAGTGGTAATTGGAGCACTGGGGTGTGACCCTTGTGGTGTCCGAACAATAATGCTGCGATGATGTGTTGAGAAGAAATCCCCTTGACACTGTTCTTGATCATAAAAGTTTATTACATCAAGGAGTTCAGCATCAATTACAAGCTCTGCAGCAGCTTGGAGTACCCAGCCCGATGGCCACTCTGTCTCTCTGTACATCAAACACAGGATAGGATATGTTTAGGTATCTGCTAAATACCATATAAGGGTCAGAGTCTGCAAACTAAGGCTCCAATCCATATAAGAGCAAAGTTCTATTAGGATAAGTGTAGACATCTTGTTGGACACCAGAAAAGGGTCTGAGCCTCCACATAACCACTGACTTCTACTCTCCCGTTAAAGGTCACTAATCCTCTATCCAGCTGCTACAGTGCTATGTTAAACTGTTATGCGTCAAATGCACATATGTTATACATCACACCCTCAAACTGGCTACAGCAGATACCAGGTAAAATATCAGAAGTCTCTGTTCAGAAGAGTGCAGTCGTAGGAACAGCTAAGATCCAGCGCAGAACCCTCAAACTCCCAGGCCTCTGGTAGAGGACCCGAGCTTGAGGATGACACATACCACCCCACAAGGGGTGAGAGGGGGAAATTTCTTTATGTATATGTATATATATTTTACAATGAATTTAGAATGCTGTGTATAATCAATTGTGTTAAAATTGGAAAAAATTAGCCCCTCGTTCACGTTCAACCTACATGTACGAAATTTTCTGGGGACATGTATCATATCAAGACGCACAAAAAAGCCTCAAGAACCCATAGCCTAAAGTCAACCGAAAGTCGGCCATTTTGAATTTTACGGCCATTTTTGGATGATTTACACACTTCGTACTTTAACGAACTCCTCCTAGGGATTTAGTCGGATCGACGTCAAATTTCTGCTGTGCCTTCTAAAGGCATTGACGATGAAAAGTTGTGCTATTTGCAAGTTTTCGTCAATGGGCGTGTCCGTGGCGTGGCGTCAAAGATCAACTCTTCGCCATGACACGGAAGTTGTCGTAGCTTCAGTGTACATGCTCACATCTGGACCAAACTGTACATGTAGGATGAGAGTCCCGCCCTGAACACATGTACATGCTGATATTCACCCACAGTCATAGCGCCACCTGCTGGCAACAGGAAGTGACTTTTAACGAAGCAGCCCCCGCCGCACGTTTCACCTACGTGCACGAATTTTCTGTGGTACGTGTATCTTGTCCAGACGCACAAAAAAGTCTCTTGGAGCCATAGCCTAAACCCAACAGGAAGTCGGCCATTTTGAATTTTACGTCAAATTTTGGATGATTTACACACTTCGTACTTTAACGAACTCCTCCTAGGGATTTAGTCCGACCGACTTCAAATTTGTGCTGTGCCTTCTAAAGGCATTGAAGATGAAAAGTTGTGCTATTTGCGAGTTTTCGTCAATGGGTGTGTCCGTGGCGTGGCGTCAAAGATCAAGTCTTCGCCATGACACAGGAAGTTGTTGTAACTTACGTGTACATGCTCACATCTTAACCAAACTTTACGTGCTTGATAACTCTCCCACCCCGCTATGGAGGACCGATCCTGACACAGTCAGAAATAAATACAGAAAAATAAATGCTCAATAAATAAATAAGCATCCAATTAAATAAACAAAAAAATAAAGTAAATAAATAAATGTAGGTAGTAATTAAATTATACAAGGAGACATAAATGTTATATTTTAATTAGTGTTTTACTTATTCACCTTTGTATAATTACTTATTTGTTTATTCAACTTTATTTATTACTAATTTTTTTAATGTATTTATGTGTGTTTTAATATTTTTGTCTGTTTTATTCTTCCTTTGTATTTATTTACCTTATTTATTTTCAGCCATGGTATTATTTCTGCCTGTCTTTTTTAAATTTTTGTATGCATTTCTGCCTCATTATGCAAATGAGGAGGGGCTGTGTCTCAAGGGGTCATCTTCTCTGCTATTGGTGGACCAGTCAGACAGGAGAGCTCTAGGCCTACTCTGCCTGCAGACATCAACGATCTTGCCCCTCACACAGTCAGATGGCTTCCTTCAGTGCGCTGAGGTGTTTAACAACTCTGAAGACACTACCAGCCATGTCTTCCTTCTCTTTTCACGTAGACACTCCGACAGACAGTGCTTTCAGTTTGCTGCATGCATGGACACAGAACTGCGGTATAGGGAGAAGCACACGGTCAGCTGGCTGCAGCTAAATCTGGAGTGCACTCGTATTCAATTCTGTATGGTAAATTCAGTTTTAACGGAACAGAGCGAGCTGACAGGCAGAGTTAGAGACTTTTTCTGTCCGTTTCTCTCTTTACAAAGACGCATGTTGCAGTTAGAGTCTTCTCTGAGATGCGAGCACGACATACAACACAATTTATCAAATTACACAACGGATATACAGTATGAAAATAAGATTGATTGGATTATACTCACAGGAAGTATAAAACCTCTTACATGGGTCTATTAAAAGTAAAGTAACACAAAAATGTCAGGGAAATTACTTTACTTAGATTTAAGTACTGCAGTTGTACATTTGAAATACCTTCCTACCTTTCTGATAGGAAGCCTTCTTGAGGTGGTATAAAACATTTCTTCTTATATTCTGATTTGAGTTGTGGACAACTATGACCACATGAATTAAAAAAATTAAACATTTCACTGCCCAAGTCAGCTATAACACAAGTCTTGATCATCAGACTACATGCTGTACAGTATTTGTGGACAGATTTTGTCCCAGGATTTTATGCATTTCTTCTTCTTCGTTGCATGATTTAGAATAATAAGGTGAGAAATGGGTCTGTTCTGATTTCATCCTGCACCGTGGCAGCTAATAAAGTCCATTTAATCCCAAAAACGCTTTTCTTTTAGGCAGGCTGGAGCAGAAAACAACTCACCTTTCTCAAGTTGTACAGTAATGTCACATGTGTATGAAGGTGGCTCAAACAAGCTAATCTTAAATGTCAAAGTAGAGAGGATCCTAGTAGGCCTATTTATTTTCATTCATTACACAATATGAATAAGCTATGCAGACAGTTGTAAAGAAAGAACATTTTTCTTCTGTTCTCTACTTGTTATAGTTACACAGTATTAGGGGTGTGTGCTGTATTAAAAGTATCCACTGTTCTCCCATGCTCTAACACACAGTAACGATGAAATGTGTGCTGTTCTCACATTCTTCCTCTGTATGTACACATAAACAACAAGGCAGGGAAATAAAAGGAATTTATTTTATTGTTTGGGTACATTATTGTTCAGTGTACATGGTCACATCTGAAACAAACTTTACGTGCTTGATAACTGTCCCACCCCGCAGACATCTACACACCAATACCGATTTATATTCATAGCGGCAAGTGCTATGTAGCTCCACATAGGGGACACAGGAAGTGACATATAACACCTTCATGCGGCGTCGGAACCGCGTAGGAAATTCACAGCCGCACCGGCAGAGCTCCAGAATATGCAACTCGGCCGGCTCACACCCGGACGCGTTACAAGTGCGAGGGCCCGCCCAACGCTGCTTGCAGCTTTAATTGTTTTTTGGGGCTTTTTGATTTGATAGTGACGAGGTGAAGAGGTAGACAGGAAACTGGGAGAGAGAAGGGTATGACGTGCAACAAAGGTCACTGGTGTTGCTCTCCCTCCACCGTAGCAGTCCAGGGAAACAAAGAGGGAATTCTACATTAATTACATTAACCTAACCCTAACCCTAACCCTAATCAGCTCTAAACCTAAACTAAACTATAACTCATTTGAAAGTCTTGTTCTTAGTCTTTCGCACCCAAGTTGGAAATCACTGCAACCAATTCTTTTTGTTATAGTGTACCGAGCACCTGGCCCGTACTCTGAATTCTTATCTGAATTTGCAGAGTTTTTGTCAACTTTAGTCCTTAAAACGGACAAAGTTATTATTGTAGGAGATTTTAATATTCATGTGGATGTTGAGAATGACAGCTTTAGTACTGCGTTTATCTCTCTGTTAGATTCCATCGGCTTCTCTCAGAGTGTTCATGAACCGACTCACTGTTTTAACCACACCCTCGACCTTGTTTTGGTGTATGGTATTGAAATTGAACATTTAGTGGTGTTCCCACAGAATCCCTCCCTATCCGACCACTGTTACTGTCAAATAATATTTATATAAAGTAAAGCACCGTATTTAAATAATAAAAGCTTGTAAATTTATTGGAGATTTATCTGTAATTACCAGATTGCCAGATTTCTACATGAAAACCTCTAAAAGGTAGAAGCAGGCTGTTTTAGCCTGTACACACTGAGTTGATGGCTTCCAGTGACCTGTTGTACTTTGGAGTCAAATTTAACTCACTTTCTTTTGTTTTACACAAATCAATCACAGGAAAGAGTGTTTCACCAGATCTCACCTTTACAACAAACAATACCATTTTCATACAGCCATATTTCACTGAACAGGACTCATGTAGAGATTTCTACATGAAAGCCTCTAAAAGGTAGAAGCAGGCTGTTTTAGCCTGTACACACTGAGTTGATGGCTTCCAGTGACCTGTTGGACTTTGGAGTCAAATTTAACTCACTTTCTGTTGTTTTACACAAATCAGTCACAGGAAAGAGTGTTTCACCAGATCTCAACTTTACAACAAACAATACCAATTTGATACACCCATATTTCACTGAACAGGACTCTCTTGCTTCTCAAGCCGAAGCGAGTGTGTAAAGTTCCTTTTGTGGACTTTATGAGCTAACAGCCACCTAATAAGTTTTAAATGGAGTTTTAATACCAAAATACAACTGTATGATGGGTGTGGGACGCTGATTTGAGCTGTTGTGATTTGGGGCCCCTATGTGGCCCCTGAAAGCAACTAGCTTGGGAAAGGCTGCAGAAGGTTGAGATTCAAGATTTTGATGGTGTTGTCTCTGTGAGTCTTCTGGGTAAGTTTGAAGCCATTTGGAGCTCAACTCAGAGATTTCTACATGAAAGCCTCTAAAAGGTAGAAGCAGGCTGTTTTAGCCTGTACACACTGAGTTGATGGCTTCCAGTGACCTGTTGGACTTTGGAGTCAAATTTAACTCACTTTCTGTTGTTTTACACAGATCAGTCACAGGGTAGAGTGTATCACCAGATTTCTTCTTTACAACAAAAAATACCAATTTCATACAGCCATATTTCACTGAACAGGACTCATGTAGAGATTTCTACACGAAAGCCTCTAAAAGGTAGAAGCAGGCTGTTTTAGTCTGTACACACTGAGTTGATGGCTTTCAGTGACCTGTTGTACTTTGGAGTCAAATTTAACTCACTTTCTGTTGTTTTACACAGATCAGTCACAGGACAGAGTGTTTTCCAGATTTCTTCTTTACAACAAACAATACCAATTTGATACACCCATATTTCACTGAACAGGACTCTCTTGCTTCTCAAGCCGAAGCGAGTGTGTAAAGCTCCTTTTGTGGACTTTATGAGCTAACAGCCACCTAATAAGTTCTAAATGGAGTTTTAATACCAAAATACAACTGTATGATGCGTGGGACGCTGATTTGAGCTGTTGTGATTTGGGGCCCCTATGTGGCCCCTGAAAGAAACTAGCTTGGGAAAGGCGGCAGAAGGTTGAGATTCAAGATTCTTGATGGTGTTGTCTCTGTGTCGTCGGTAAGTCTCAAGCCATTTGGAGCTCAACTCAGAGATTTCTATATGAAAGTCTCTAAAAGGTAGAAGCAGGCTGTTTTAGCCTGTACACACTGAGTTGATGGCTTCCAGTGACCTGTTGTACTTTGGAGTCAAATTTAACTCACTTTCTGTTGTTTTACACAGATCAGTCACAGGGTAGAGTGTATCACCAGATTTCTTCTTTACAACAAAAAATACCAATTTCATACAGCCATATTTCACTGAACAGGACTCATGTAGAGATTTCTACACGAAAGCCTCTAAAAGGTAGAAGCAGGCTGTTTTAGCCTGTACACACTGAGTTGATGGTTTCCAGTGACCTGTTGGACTTTGGAGTCAAATTTAACTCACTTTCTGTTGTTTTACACAGATCAGTCACAGGACAGAGTTTTTCACCAGATCTCAACTTTACAACAAACAATACCAATTTCATACAGCCATATTTCACTGAACAGGACTCTCTTGCTTCTCAAGCCTAAGCGAGTGTGTAAAGCTCCTTTGTGGACTTTATGAGCTAACAGCCACCTAATAAGTTCTAAATGGAGTTTTAATACCAAAATACAACTGTATGATGGGGTGGGACGCTGATTTGAGCTGTTGTGATTTGGGGCCCCTATGTGGCCCCTGAAAGAAACTAGCTTGGGAAAGGCGGCAGAAGGTTGAGATTCAAGATTCTTGATGGTGTTGTCTCTGTGAGTCTTCTGGGTAAGTCTCAAGCCATTTGGAGCTCAACTCAGAGATTTCTATATGAAAGTCTCTAAAAGGTAGAAGCAGGCTGTTTTAGCCTGTACACACTGAGTTGATGGCTTCCAGTGACCTGTTGTACTTTGGAGTCAAATTTAACTCACTTTCTGTTGTTTTACACAGATCAGTCACAGGGTAGAGTGTATCACCAGATTTCTTCTTTACAACAAAAAATACCAATTTCATACAGCCATATTTCACTGAACAGGACTCATGTAGAGATTTCTACACGAAAGCCTCTAAAAGGTAGAAGCAGGCTGTTTTAGCCTGTACACACTGAGTTGATGGCTTCCAGTGACCTGTTGGACTTTGGAGTCAAATTTAACTCATTTTCTGTTGTTTTACACAGATCAGTCACAGGAAAGAGTGTTTCACCAGATCTCACCTTTACAACAAACAATACCATTTTCATACAGCCATATTTCACTGAACAGGACTCATGTAGAGATTTCTACATGAAAGCCTCTAAAAGGTAGAAGCAGGCTGTTTTAGCCTGTACACACAGTGACCTGTTGGACTTTGGAGTCAAATTTAACTCACTTTCTGTTGTTTTACACAAATCAGTCACAGGAAAGAGTGTTTCACCAGATCTCACCTTTACAACAAACAATACCAGTTTCATACAGCCATATTTCACTGAACAGGACTCATGTAGAGATTTCTACATGAAAGCCTCTAAAAGGTAGAAGCAGGCTGTTTTAGCCTGTACACACAGTGACCTGTTGGACTTTGGAGTCAAATTTAACTCACTTTCTGTTGTTTTACACAGATCAGTCACAGGACAGAGTTTTTCACCAGATCTCAACTTTACAACAAAAAATACCAATTTGATACACCCATATTTCACTGAACAGGACTCATGTAGAGATTTCTTCATGAAAGCCTCTAAAAGGTAGAAGCAGGCTCTTTTAGCCTGTACACACTGAGTTGATGGCTTCCAGTGACCTGTTGGACTTTGGAGTCAAATTTAACTCACTTTCTGTTGTTTTACACAGATCAGTCACAGGAAAGAGTGTTTCACCAGATTTCTTCTTTACAACAAGAAATACCAATTTGATACACCCATATTTCACTGAACAGGACTCTCTTGCTTCTCAAGCCGAAGCGAGTGTGTAAAGCTCCTTTTGTGGACTTTATGAGCTAACAGCCACCTAATAAGTTTTAAATGGAGTTTTAATACCAAAATACAACTATATGATGGGTGTGGGACGCTGATTTGAGCTGTTGTGATTTGGGGCCCCTATGTGGCCCCTGAAAGAAACTAGCTTGGGAAAGGCTGCAGAAGGTTGAGATTCAAGATTCTTGATGGGGTTGTCTCTGTAAGTCTTCTGGGTAAGTTTGAAGCCATTTGGAGCTCAACTCAGAGATTTCTACATGAAAGCCTCTAAAAGGTAGAAGCAGGCTGTTGTAGCCTGTACACACTGAGTTGATGGCTTCCAGTGACCTGTTGGACTTTGGAGTCAAATTTAACTCACTTTCTGTTGTTTTACACAGATCAGTCACAGGAAAGAGTGTTTCACCAGATCTCACCTTTACAACAAACAATACCATTTTCATACAGCCATATTTCACTGAACAGGATCATGTAGAGATTTCTATATGAAAGTCTCTAAAAGGTAGAAGCAGGCTGTTTTAGCCTGTACACACTGAGTTGATGGCTTCCAGTGACCTGGTGTACTTTGGAGTCAAATTTAACTCACTTTCTGTTGTTTTACACAGATCAGTCACAGGGTAGAGTGTTTCACCAGATTTCTTCTTTACAACAAAAATACCAATTTCATACAGCCATATTTCACTGAACAGGACTCATGTATAGATTTCTACACGAAAGCCTCTAAAAGGTAGAAGCAGGCTGTTTTAGCCTGTACACACTGAGTTGATGGCTTCCAGTGACCTGTTGGACTTTGGAGTCAAATTTAACTCACTTTCTGTTGTTTTACACAGATCAGTCACAGGACAGAGTTTTTCACCAGATCTCAACTTTACAACAAACAATACCAATTTCATACAGCCATATTTCACTGAACAGGACTCTCTTGCTTCTCAAGCCTAAGCGAGTGTGTAAAGCTCCTTTTGTGGACTTTATGAGCTAACAGCCACCTAATAAGTTCTAAATGGAGTTTTAATACCAAATACAACTGTATGATGAGTGTGGGACGCTGATTTGAGCTGTTGTGATTTGGGGCCCTATGTGGCCCCTGAAAGAAACTAGCTTGGGAAAGGCGGCAGAAGGTTGAGATTCAAGATTCTTGATGGTGTTGTCTCTGTAAGTCGTCTCGGTAAGTCTCAAGCCATGGAGCTCAACTCAGAGATTTCTATATGAAAGTCTCTAAA
>NW_024044237.1:8130456-8158682 GCF_014851395.1 Micropterus salmoides
TTCACCAGATCTCACCTTTACAACAAAAAATATCAATTTCATACAGCCATATTTCACTGAACAGGACTCATGTAGAGATTTCTTCATGAAAGCCTCTAAAAGGTAGAAGCAGGCTGGTTTAGCCTGTACACACTGAGTTGATGGCTTCCAGTGACCTGTTGGACTTTGGAGTCAAATTTAACTCAATTTCTGTTGTTTTACACAGATCAGTCACAGGACAGAGTTTTCACCAGATCTCAACTTTACAACAAAAATACCAATTTCATACACCCATATTTAACTGAACAGACTCATGTAGAGATTACTACATGAAAGCCTCTAAAAGGTAGAAGCAGGCTGTTGTAGCCTGTACACACTGAGTTGATGGCTTCCAGTGACCTGGTGTACTTGGAGTCAAATTTAACTCACTTTCTGTTGTTTTACACAGATCAGTCACAGGGTAGAGTGTTTCACCAGATTCTTCTTTACAACAAAAAATACCAATTTCATACAGCCATATTTCACTGAACAGGACTCATGTAGAGATTTCTACACGAAAGCCTCTAAAAGGTAGAAGCAGGCTGTTTAGCCTGTACACACTGAGTTGATGGCTTCCAGTGACCTGTTGGACTTTGGAGTCAAATTTAACTCACTTTCTGTTGTTTACACAGATCAGTCACAGGACAGAGTTTTCACCAGATCTCAACTTTACAACAAACAATACCAATTTCATACAGCCATATTCACTGAACAGGACTCTCTTGCTTCTCAAGCCGAAGCGAGTGTGTAAAGCTCCTTTTGTGGACTTTATGAGCTAATAGCCACCTAATAAATTCTAAATGGAGTTTTAATACCAAAATACAACTGTATGATGAGTGTGGGACGATGATTTGAGCTGTTGTGATTTGGGGCCCCTATGTGGCCCCTGAAAGAAACTAGCTTGGAAAGGCGGCAGAAGGTTGAGATTCAAGATTCTTGATGGTGTTGTCTCTGTAAGTCGTCTCGGTAAGTCTCAAGCCATTTGGAGCTCAACTCAGAGATTTCTATATGAAAGTCTCTAAAAGGTAGAAGCAGGCTGTTTTAGCCTGTACACACTGAGTAGATGGCTTCCAGTGACCTGTTGTACTTTGGAGTCAAATTTAACTCACTTTCTGTTGTTTTACACAGATCAGTCACAGGGTAGAGTGTATCACCAGATTTCTTCTTTACAACAAAAAATACCATATTCATACAGCCATATTTCACTGAACAGGACTCATGTAGAGATTTCTACACGAAAGCCTCTAAAAGGTAGAAGCAGGCTGTTGTAGCCTGTACACACTGAGTTGATGGCTTCCAGTGACCTGTTGGACTTTGGAGTCAAATTTAACTCACTTTCTGTTGTTTTACACAGATCAGTCACAGGACAGAGTGTTTCACCAGATTTCTTCTTTACAACAAACAATACCAATTTCATACAGCCATATTTCACTGAACAGGACTCTCTTGCTTCTCAAGCCGAAGCGAGTGTGTAAAGCTCCTTTTGTGGACTTTATGAGCTAACAGCCACCTAATAAGTTCTAAATGGAGTTTTAATACCAAAATACAACTGTATGATGGGTGTGGGACGCTGATTTGAGCTGTTGTGATTTGGGGCCCCTATGTGGCCCCTGAAAGAAACTAGCTTGGGAAAGGCGGCAGAAGGTTGAGATTCAAGATTCTTGATGGTGATTTCTCTGTAAGTCTTCTGGGTAAGTCTCAAGCCATTTGGAGCTCAAACTCAGAGATTTCTATATGAAAGTCTCTAAAAGGTAGAAGCAGGCTGTTTTAGCCTGTACACACTGAGCTGATGGCTTCCAGTGACTTTGGAGTCAAATTTAACTCACTTTCTGTTGTTTTACACAGATCAGTCACAGGGTAGAGTGTATCACCAGATTTCTTCTTTACAACAAAAAATACCAATTTCATACAGCCATATTTCACTGAACAGGACTCATGTAGAGATTTCTTCATGAAAGCCTCTAAATGGTAGAAGCAGGCTGTTTTAGCCTGTACACACTGAGTTGATGGCTTCCAGTGACCTGTTGGACTTTGGAGTCAAATTTAACTCACTTTCTGTTGTTTTACACAGATCAGTCACAGGACAGAGTTTTTCACCAGATCTCAACTTTACAACAAAAAATACCAATTTCATACACCCATATTTAACTGAACAGGACTCATGTAGAGATTACTACATGAAAGCCTCTAAAAGGTAGAAGCAGGCTGTTTTAGCCTGTACACACTGAGTTGATGGCTTCCAGTGACCTGTTGTACTTTGGAGTCAAATTTAACTCACTTTCTGTTGTTTTACACAGATCAGTCACAGGGTAGAGTGTTTCACCAGATTTCTTCTTTACAACAAAAAATACCAATTTCATACAGCCATATTTCACTGAACAGGACTCATGTAGAGATTTCTACACGAAAGCCTCTAAAAGGTAGAAGCAGGCTGTTTTAGCCTGTACACACTGAGTTGATGGCTTCCAGTGACCTGTTGGACTTTGGAGTCAAATTTAACTCACTTTCTGTTGTTTTACACAGATCAGTCACAGGACAGAGTTTTCACCAGATCTCAACTTTACAACAAACAATACCAATTTCATACAGCCATATTTCACTGAACAGGACTCTCTTGCTTCTCAAGCCGAAGCGAGTGTGTAAAGCTCCTTTTGTGGACTTTATGAGCTAATAGCCACCTAATAAATTCTAAATGGAGTTTTAATACCAAAATACAACTGTATGATGAGTGTGGGACGATGATTTGAGCTGTTGTGATTTGGGGCCCCTATGTGGCCCCTGAAAGAAACTAGCTTGGGAAAGGCGGCAGAAGGTTGAGATTCAAGATTCTTGATGGTGTTGTCTCTGTAAGTCGTCTCGGTAAGTCTCAAGCCATTTGGAGCTCAACTCAGAGATTTCTATATGAAAGTCTCTAAAAGGTAGAAGCAGGCTGTTTTAGCCTGTACACACTGAGTTGATGGCTTCCAGTGACCTGTTGTACTTTGGAGTCAAATTTAACGCACTTTCTGTTGTTTTACACAGATCAGTCACAGGACAGAGTGTTTTCCAGATTTCTTCTTTACAACAAACAATACCAATTGATACACCCTATTTCACTGAACAGGACTCATGTAGAGATTTCTACATGAAAGCCTCTAAAGGTAGAAGCAGGCTGTTTTAGCCTGTACACACTGAGTTGATGGCTTCCAGTGACCTGTTGGACTTTGGAGTCAAATTTAACTCACTTTCTGTTGTTTTACACAGATCAGTCACAGGACAGAGTTTTTCACCAGATCTCAACTTTACAACAAACATACCAATTTGATACACCCATATTTCACTGAACAGGACTCTCTTGCTTCTCAAGCCGAAGCGAGTGTGTAAAGCTCCTTTTGTGGACTTTATGAGCTAACAGCCACCTAATAAGTTTTAAATGGAGTTTTTATACCAAAATACAACTATATGATGGGTGTGGGACGCTGATTTGAGCTGTTGTGATTTGGGGCCCCTATGTGGCCCCTGAAAGAAACTAGCTTGGGAAAGGCGGCAGAAGGTTGAGATTCAAGATTCTTGATGGTGTTGTCTCTGTAAGTCGTCTCGGTAAGTCTCAAGCCATTTGGAGCTCAACTCAGAGATTTCTATATGAAAGCCTCTAAAAGGTAGAAGCAGGCTGTTGTAGCCTGTACACACTGAGTTGATGGCTTCCAGTGACCTGTTGGACTTTGGAGTCAAATTTAACTCACTTTCTGTTGTTTACACAGATCAGTCACAGGAAAGAGTGTTTCACCAGATCTCACCTTTACAACAAACAATACCATTTTCATACAGCCATATTTCACTGAACAGGACTCATGTAGAGATTTCTACATGAAAGCCTCTAAAAGGTAGAAGCAGGCTGTTTAGCCTGTACACACTGAGTTGATGGCTTCCAGTGACCTGTTGGACTTTGGAGTCAAATTTAACTCACTTTCTGTTGTTTTACACAGATCAGTCACAGGACAGAGTTTTCACCAGATCTCAACTTTACAACAAACAATACCAATTTCATACAGCCATATTTCACTGAACAGGACTCTCTTGCTTCTCAAGCCGAAGCGAGTGTGTAAAGCTCCTTTTGTGGACTTTATGAGCTAACAGCCACCTAATAAGTTCTAAATGGAGTTTTAATACCAAAATACAACTGTATGATGGGTGTAGGACGCTGATTTGAGCTGTTGTGATTTGGGGCCCCTATGTGGCCCCTGAAAGAAACTAGCTTGGGAAAGGCGGCAGAAGGTTGAGATTCAAGATTCTTGATGGTGTTGTCTCTGTGAGTCTTCTGGGTAAGTCTCAAGCCATTTGGAGCTCAACTCAGAGATTTCTATATGAAAGTCTCTAAAAGGTAGAAGCAGGCTGTTTTAGCCTGTACACACTGAGTTGATGGCTTCCAGTGACCTGTTGTACTTTGGAGTCAAATTTAACTCACTTTCTGTTGTTTACACAGATCAGTCACAGGGTAGAGTGTTTCACCAGATCTCAACTTTACAACAAAAAATACCAATTTCATACACCATATTTAACTGAACAGGACTCATGTAGAGATTACTACATGAAAGCCTCTAAAAGGTAGAAGCAGGCTGTTTTAGCCTGTACACACTGAGTTGATGGCTTCCAGTGACCTGTTGTACTTTGGAGTCAAATTTAACGCACTTTCTGTTTTTACACAGATCAGTCACAGGACAGAGTGTTTCCAGATTTCTTCTTTACAACAAACAATACCAATTTGATACACCCATATTTCACTGAACAGGACTCTCTGCTTCTCAAGCCGAAGCGAGTGTGTAAAGCTCCTTTTGTGGACTTTATGAGCTAACAGCCACCTAATAAGTTTTAAATGGAGTTTTAATACCAAAATACAACATATGATGGGTGTGGGACGCTGATTTGAGCTGTTGTGATTTGGGGCCCCTATGTGGCCCTGAAAGAAACTAGCTTGGGAAAGGCGGCAGAAGGTTGAGATTCAAGATTCTTGATGGTGTTGTCTCTGTAAGTCGTCTCGGTAAGTCTCAAGCCATTTGGAGCTCAACTCAGAGATTTCTATATGAAAGCCTCTAAAAGGTAGAAGCAGGCTGTTGTAGCCTGTACACACTGAGTGATGGCTTCCAGTGACCTGTTGGACTTTGGAGTCAAATTTAACTCACTTTCTGTTGTTTTACACAGATCAGTCACAGGAAAGAGTGTTTCACCAGATCTCACCTTTACAACAAAAAATACCATTTTCATACAGCCATATTTCACTGAACAGGACTCATGTAGAGATTTCTACATGAAAGCCTCTAAAAAGTAGAAGCAGGCTGTTTTAGCCTGTACACACTGAGTTGATGGCTTCCAGTGACCTGTTGGACTTTGGAGTCAAATTTAACTCACTTTCTGTTGTTTTACACAGATCAGTCACAGGACAGAGTTTTTCACCAGATCTCAACTTTACAACAAACAATACCAATTTCATACAGCCATATTTCACTGAACAGGACTCTCTTGCTTCTCAAGCCGAAGCGAGTGTGTAAAGCTCCTTTTGTGGACTTTATGAGCTAACAGCCACCTAATAAGTTCTAAATGGAGTTTTAATACCAAAATACAACTGTATGATGGGTGTGGGACGCTGATTTGAGCTGTTGTGATTTGGGGCCCCTATGTGGCCCCTGAAAGAAACTAGCTTGGGAAAGGCGGCAGAAGGTTGAGATTCAAGATTCTTGATGGTGTTGTCTCTGTGAGTCTTCTGGGTAAGTCTCAAGCCATTTGGAGCTCAACTCAGAGATTTCTATATGAAAGTCTCTAAAAGGTAGAAGCAGGCTGTTTTAGCCTGTACACACTGAGTTGATGGCTTCCAGTGACCTGTTGTACTTTGGAGTCAAATTTAACTCACTTTCTGTTGTTTTACACAGATCAGTCACAGGGTAGAGTGTATCACCAGATTTCTTCTTTACAACAAAAAATACCAATTTCATACACCCATATTTCACTGAACAGGACTCATGTAGAGATTTCTACATGAAAGCCTCTAAAAGGTAGAAGCAGGCTGTTTTAGCCTGTACACACTGAGTTGATGGCTTCCAGTGACCTGTTGGACTTTGGAGTCAAATTTAACTCACTTTCTGTTGTTTTACACAGATCAGTCACAGGAAAGAGTGTATCACCAGATCTCACCTTTACAACAAACAATACCAATTTGATACACCCATATTTCACTGAACAGGACTCATGTAGAGATTTCTTCATGAAAGCCTCTAAAAGGTAGAAGCAGGCTGTTTTAGCCTGTACACACTGAGTTGATGGCTTCCAGTGACCTGTTGGACTTTGGAGTCAAATTTAACTCACTTTCTGTTTTTACACAGATCAGTCACAGGACAGAGTTTTTCACCAGATCTCAACATTACAACAAAAAATACCAATTTCATACACCCATATTTAACTGAACAGGACTCTCTTGCTTCTCAAGCCGAAGCGAGTGTGTAAAGCTCCTTTTGTGGACTTTATGAGCTAACAGCCACCTAATAAGTTTTAAATGGAGTTTTATACCAAAATACAACTATATGATGGGTGTGGGACGCTGATTTGAGCTGTTGTGATTTGGGGCCCCTATGTGGCCCTGAAAGAAACTAGCTTGGGAAAGGCGGCAGAAGGTTGAGATTCAAGATTCTTGATGGTGTTGTCTCTGTAAGTCGTCTCGGTAAGTCTCAAGCCATTTGGAGCTCAACTCAGAGATTTCTATATGAAAGCCTCTAAAAGGTAGAAGCAGGCTGTTGTAGCCTGTACACACTGAGTGATGGCTTCCAGTGACCTGTTGGACTTTGGAGTCAAATTTAACTCACTTTCTGTTGTTTTACACAGATCAGTCACAGGAAAGAGTGTTTCACCAGATCTCACCTTTACAACAAACAATACCAGTTTCATACAGCCATATTTCACTGAACAGGACTCATGTAGAGATTTCTACATGAAAGCCTCTAAAAGGTAGAAGCAGGCTGTTTTAGCCTGTACACACTGAGTTGATGGCTTCCAGTGACCTGTTGGACTTTGGAGTCAAATTTAACTCACTTTCTGTTGTTTTACACAGATCAGTCACAGGACAGAGTTTTTCACCAGATCTCAACTTTACAACAAACAATACCAATTTCATACAGCCATATTTCACTGAACAGGACTCTCTTGCTTCTCAAGCCGAAGCGAGTGTGTAAAGCTCCTTTTGTGGACTTTATGAGCTAACAGCCACCTAATAAGTTCTAAATGGAGTTTTAATACCAAAATACAACTGTATGATGGGTGTGGGACGCTGATTTGAGCTGTTGTGATTTGGGGCCCCTATGTGGCCCCTGAAAGAAACTAGCTTGGGAAAGGCGGCAGAAGGTTGAGATTCAAGATTCTTGATGGTGTTGTCTCTGTGAGTCTTCTGGGTAAGTCTCAAGCCATTTGGAGCTCAACTCAGAGATTTCTATATGAAAGTCTCTAAAAGGTAGAAGCAGGCTGTTTTAGCCTGTACACACTGAGTTGATGGCTTCCAGTGACCTGTTGTACTTTGGAGTCAAATTTAACTCACTTTCTTTGTTTTACACAGATCAGTCACAGGGTAGAGTGTATCACCAGATTTCTTCTTTACAACAAAAAATACCAATTTCATACAGCCATATTTCACTGAACAGGACTCATGTAGAGATTTCTACACGAAAGCCTCTAAAAGGTAGAAGCAGGCTGTTTTAGCCTGTACACACTGAGTTGATGGCTTCCAGTGACCTGTTGGACTTTGGAGTCAAATTTAACTCATTTTCTGTTGTTTTACACAGATCAGTCACAGGAAAGAGTGTTTCACCAGATCTCACCTTTACAACAAACAATACCATTTTCATACAGCCATATTTCACTGAACAGGACTCATGTAGAGATTTCTACATGAAAGCCTCTAAAAGGTAGAAGCAGGCTGTTTTAGCCTGTACACACTGAGTTGATGGCTTCCAGTGACCTGTTGGACTTTGGAGTCAAATTTAACTCACTTTCTGTTGTTTTACACAGATCAGTCACAGGACAGAGTGTTTCACCAGATTTCTTCTTTACAACAAGAATACCAATTTGATACACCCATATTTCACTGAACAGGACTCTCTTGCTTCTCAAGCCTAAGCGAGTGTGGAAAGCTCCTTTTGTGGACTTTATGAGCTAACAGCCACCTAATAAGTTCTAAATGGAGTTTTAATACCAAAATACAACTGTATGATGGGTGTGGGACGCTGATTTGAGCTGTTGTGATTTGGGGCCCCTATGTGGCCCCTGAAAGAAACTAGCTTGGGAAAGGCGGCAGAAGGTTGAGATTCAAGATTCTTGATGGTGTTTTCTCTGTAAGTCTTCTGGGTAAGTCTCAAGCCATTTGGAGCTCAAACTCAGAGATTTCTATATGAAAGTCTCTAAAAGGTAGAAGCAGGCTGTTTTAGCCTGTACACACTGAGCTGATGGCTTCCAGTGACCTGTTGTACTTTGGAGTCAAATTTAACTCACTTTCTGTTGTTTTACACAGATCAGTCACAGGGTAGAGTGTATCACCAGATTTCTTCTTTACAACAAAAAATACCAATTTGATACACCCATATTTCACTGAACAGGACTCATGTAGAGATTTCTTCATGAAAGCCTCTAAAAGGTAGAAGCAGGCTGTTTTAGCCTGTACACACTGAGTTGATGGCTTCCAGTGACCTGTTGGACTTTGGAGTCAAATTTAACTCAATTTATTTATTGAGCATTTATTTATTTCTGCATTTATTTCTGACTGTGTCAGGATCGGTCCTCCATAACGGGGTGGGAGAGTTATCAAGCACGTAAAGTTTGGTTAAGATGTGAGCATGTACACTGAAGTTACAACAACTTCCTGGTCATGGCGAAGACTTGATCTCTGACGCTACGCCACGGACACACCCATTGACGAAAACTCGCAAATAGCACAACTTTTCATCTTCAATGCCTTTAGAAGGCACAGCACAAATGTGAAGTCGGTCGGACTAAATCCCTAGGAGGAGTTCGTTAAAGTACGAAGTGTGTAAATCATCCAAAATTTGATGTAAAATTCAAAATGGCCGACTTCCTGTTGGGTTTAGGCTATGGCTCCAAGAGGCTTTTTTGTGCGTCTGGACAAGATACACGTACCACAGAAAATTCGTGCACGTAGGTGAAACGTGCGGCGGGGGCTGCTTCGTTAAAGGTCACTTTCTGTTGCCAGCAGGTGGCGCTATGACTGTGGGTGAATGTCGGCATGTACATGTGTTCAGGGCGGGACTCTCATCCTACATGTACAGTTTGGTCCAGATGTGAGCATGTACACTGAAGTTACAACAACTTCCTGTTTCATGGCGAATCATCGACGCCACGGACACGCCCATTGACGAAAACTCGCAAATAGCACAACTTTTCATCGTCAATGCCTTTAGAAGGCACAGCACAAATTTGACGTCGATCCGACTAAATCCCTAGGAGGAGTTCGTTAAAGTACGAGTGTGTAAATCATCCAAAAATGGCCGTAAAATTCAAAATGGCCGACTTCCTGTTGACTTTAGGCTATGGGTTCTTGAGGCTTTTTTGTGCGTCTTGATATGATACATGTCCCCAGAAAATTTCGTACATGTAGGTTGAACGTGAACGAGGGGCTAATCTTTTCCAATTTTCTAGGTGGCGCTAGCGAGTCATTTTGCAACGCCCATGTGCGAAACTTGTAGAATACGAAATTTTTCACCGGTTCTGACATGTTTGCAAATTTTGGTGAGTTTTCGAGTATGTTTAGGCCATGTCATTTGGGCCTACTTTGCAGAAAAAAAAAAAAAAAAAAAAAAATTAAAGCTGCAAGCAGCGTTGGGCGGGCCCTCGCACTTGTAAGCGCGTCCGCGTGTGAGCCGGCCGAGTTGCATATTCTGGAGCTCTGCCGGTGCGGCTGTGAATTTCCTACGCGGTTATGACGCCGCATGAAGGTGTTATATGTCACTTCCTGTGTCCCCTATGTGGAGCTACATAGCACTTGCCGCTATGAATATAAATCGGTGTTGGTGTAGATGTCTGCGGGGTGGGAGAGTTATCAAGCACGTAAAGTTTGTTTCAGATGTGAGCATGTACACTGAACAATAATGTACCCAAACAATAAAATAAATTCCTTTTATATTTCCCTGCCTTGTTGTTTATGTGTACATACAGAGGAAGAATGTGAGAACAGCACACATTTCATCGTTACTGTGTGTTAGAGCATGGGAGAACAGTGGATACTTTTAATACAGCCCACACCCCTAATACTGTGTAACTATAACAAGTAGAGAACAGAAGAAAAAGATGTTCTTTCTTTACAACTGTCTGCATAGCTTATTCATATTGTGTAATGAATGAAAATAAATAGGCCTACTAGGCTCCTCTCTACTTTGACATTTAAGATTAGCTTTTTGATCCACCTTCATACACATGTGACATTACTGTACAACTTGAGAAAGGTGAGTTGTTTTCTGCTCCAGCCTGCCTAAAAGAAAAGCGTTTTGGGGATTAAATGGACTTTATTAGCTGCTGCAGTGCAGGATGAACTCAGAATAGACCCATTTCTCACCTTATTATTCTAAATCATGCAACGAAGAAGAAGAAATGCATAATAAATCCTGGGACAAAATCTGTCCACAAATACTGTACAGCATGTAGTCTGATGATCAAGACTTGTGTTATAGCTGACTTGGGCAGTGAAATGTTTTTTTAATTCATGTGGTCATAGTTGTCCACAACTCAAATCAGAATATAAGAAGAAATGTTTTATACCACCTCAAGAAGGCTTCCTATCAGAAAGGTAGGAAGGTATTTCAAATGTACAACTGCAGTACTTAAATCTAAGTAAAGTAATTTCCCTGACATTTTTGTGTTACTTTACTTTTAATAGACCCATGTAAGAGGTTTTATACTTCCTGTGAGTATAATCCAATCAATCTTATTTTCATACTGTATATCCGTTGTGTAATTTGATAAATTGTGTTGTATGTCGTGCTCGCATCTCAGAGAAGACTCTGACTGCAACATGCGTCTTTGTAAAGAGAGAAACAGACAGAAAAAGTCTCTAACTCTGCCTGTCAGCTCGCTCTGCTCCGTTAAAACTGAATTTACCATACAGAATTGAATACGAGTGCACTCCAGATTTAGCTGCAGCCAGCTGACCGTGTGCTTCTCCCTATACCGCAGTTCTGTGTCCATGCATGCAGCAAACTGAAAGCACTGTCTGTCTACGTGAAAGAGAAGGAAGACATTGCTGGTAGTATTGTCTTCAGAGTTGTTAAACACCTCAGCGCACTGAAGGAAGCCATCTGACTGTGTGAGGGGCAAGATCGTTGATGTCTGCAGGTAGAGTAGGAGCTCTCCTGTCTGACTGGTCCACCAATAGCAGAGAAGATGACCCCTTGAGACACAGCCCCTCCTCATTTGCATAATGAGGCAGAAATGCATACAAAAATTTAAAAAAGACAGGCAGAAATTAAAGCTGCAAGCAGCGTTGGGCGGGCCCTCGCACTTATAAGCGCGTCCGCGTGTGAGCCGGCCGAGTTGCATATTCTGGAGCTCTGCCGGTGCGGCTGTGAATTTCCTACGCGGTTATGACGCCGCATGAAGGTGTTATATGTCACTTCCTGTGTCCCCTATGTGGAGCTACATAGCACTTGCCGCTATGAATATAAATCGGTGTTGGCGTGTAGATGTCTGCGGGGTGGGAGAGTTATCAAGCACGTAAAGTTTGTTTCAGATGTGAGCATGTACACTGAACAATAATGTACCCAAACAATAAAATAAATTCCTTTTATATTTCCCTGCCTTGTTGTTTATGTGTACATACAGAGGAAGAATGTGAGAACAGCACACATTTCATCGTTACTGTGTGCTGTACCGCAGTTCTGTGTCCATGCATGCAGCAAACTGAAAGCACTGTCTGTCGGAGCGTCTACGTGAAAAGAGAAGGAAGACATTGCTGGTAGTATTGTCTTCAGAGTTGTTAAACACCTCAGCGCACTGAAGGAAGCCATCTGACTGTGTGAGGGGCAAGATCGTTGATGTCTGCAGGTAGAGTAGGAGCTCTCCTGTCTGACTGGTCCACCAATAGCAGAGAAGATGACCCCTTGAGACACAGCCCCTCCTCATTTGCATAATGAGGCAGAAATGCATACAAAATTTAAAAAAGACAGGCAGAAATTAAAGCTGCAAGCAGCGTTGGGCGGGCCCTCGCACTTATAAGCGCGTCCGCGTGTGAGCCGGCCGAGTTGCATATTCTGGAGCTCTGCCGGTGCGGCTGTGAATTTGCTACGCGGTTATGACGCCGCATGAAGGTGTTATATGTCACTTCCTGTGTCCCCTATGTGGAGCTACATAGCACTTGCCGCTATGAATATAAATCGGTATTGACGTGTAGATGTCTGCGGGGTGGGAGAGTTATCAAGCACGTAAAGTTTGTTTCAGATGTGAGCATGTACACTGAACAATAATGTACCCAAACAATAAAATAAATTCCTTTTATATTTCCCTGCCTTGTTGTTTATGTGTACATACAGAGGAAGAATGTGAGAACAGCACACATTTCATCGTTACTGTGTGCTGTACCGCAGTTCTGTGTCCATGCATGCAGCAAACTGAAAGCACTGTCTGTCGGAGCGTCTACGTGAAAAGAGAAGGAAGACATTGCTGGTAGTATTGTCTTCAGAGTTGTTAAACACCTCAGCGCACTGAAGGAAGCCATCTGACTGTGTGAGGGGCAAGATCGTTGATGTCTGCAGGCAGAGTAGGAGCTCTCCTGTCTGACTGGTCCACCAATAGCAGAGAAGATGACCCCTTGAGACACAGCCCCTCCTCATTTGCATAATGAGGCAGAAATGCATACAAAAATTTAAAAAGACAGGCAGAAATAAATACCATGGGTGAAAATAAATAAGGTAAATAAATACAAAGGAAGAATAAAACAGACAAAAATATTAAAACACACACATAAATAAATACATTAAAAAATTAGTAATAAATAAAGTTGAATAAATAAATAAGGTAATTATAACAAAGGTGAATAAGTAAAGGCACTAATTAAAATATATACATTTATGTCTCCTTGTATAATTTAATTAATACCAACATTTATTTATTTACTTTAATTTTTTGTGTATTTAATTGGATGCTTATTTATTTATTGAGCATTTATTTATTTCTGTATTTATTTCTGACTGTGTCAGGATCGGTCCTCCATAACGGGGTGGGAGAGTTATCAAGCACGTAAAGTTTGGTTAAGATGTGAGCATGTACACTGAAGTTACAACAACTTCCTGTGTCATGGCGAAGACTTGATCTCTGACGCTACGCCACGGACACACCCATTGACGAAAACTCGCAAATAGCACAACTTTTCATCTTCAATGCCTTTAGAAGGCACAGCAGAAATTTGAAGTCGGTCGGACTAAATCCCTAGGAGGAGTTCGTTAAAGTACGAAGTGTGTAAATCATCCAAAATTTGACGTAAAATTCAAAATGGCCGACTTCCTGTTGATTTTAGGGCATCGCTCCAAGAGGCTTTTTTGTGCGTCTGGACAAGATACACGTACCACAGAAAATTCGTGCACGTAGGTGAAACGTGCGGCGGGGGCTGCTTCGTTAAAAGTCACTTCCTTTTGCCAGCAGGTGGCGCTATGACTGTGGGTGAATGTCAGCATGTACATGTGTTCAGGGCGGGACTCTCATCCTACATGTACAGTTTGGTCCAGATGTGAGCATGTACACTGAAGTTACGACAACTTCCGTGTCATGGCGAAGAGCTGATCTTTGACGCCACGCCACGGACACGCCCATTGACGAAAACTTGCAAATAGCACAACTTTTCATCTTCAATGCCTTTAGAAGGCACAGCAGAAATTTGAGGTCGGTCGGACTAATCCCTAGGAGGAGTTCGTTAAAGTACGAAGTGTGTAAATCATCCAAAATTTGACGTAAAATTCAAAATGGCCGACTTCCTGTTGGGTTTAGGCTATGGCTCCAAGAGACTTTTTTGTGCGTCTGGACAAGATACACGTACCACAGAAAATTCGTGCACGTAGGTGAAACGTGCGGCGGGGGCTGCTTCGTTAAAGTCACTTCCTGTTGCCAGCAGGTGGCGCTATGACTGTGGGTGAATATCAGCATGTACATGTGTTCAGGGCGGGACTCTCATCCTACATGTACAGTTTGGTCCAGATGTGAGCATGTACACTGAAGTTACGACAACTTCCGTGTCATGGCGAAGAGTGATCTTTGACGCCACGCCACGGACACGCCCATTGACGAAAACTTGCAAATAGCACAACTTTTCATCTTCAATGCCTTTAGAAGGCACAGCAGAAATTTGAGGTCGGTCGGACTAAATCCCTAGGAGGAGTTCGTTAAAGTACGAAGTGTGTAAATCATCCAAAATTTGACGTAAAATTCAAAATGGCCGACTTCCTGTTGGGTTTAGGCTATGGCTCCAAGAGACTTTTTTGTGCGTCTGGACAAGATACACGTACCACAGAAAATTCGTGCACGTAGGTGAAACGTGCGGCGGGGGCTGCTTCGTTAAAGGTCACTTTCTATTGCCAGCAGGTGGCGCTATGACTGTGGGTGAATGTCGGCATGTACATGTGTTCAGGGCGGGACTATCATCCTAGATGTACAGTTTGGTCCAGATGTGAGCATGTACACTGAAGTTACAACAACTTCCTGTTTCATGCGAATCATCGACGCCACGGACACGCCCATTGACGAAAACGCGCAAATAGCACAACTTTTCATCGTCAATGCCTTTAGAAGGCACAGCAGAAATTTGACGTCGATCCGACTAAATCCCTAGGAGGAGTTCGTTAAAGTACGAAGTGTGTAAATCATCCAAAAATGGCCGTAAAATTCAAAATGGCCGACTTCCTGTTGACTTTAGCTATGGGTTCTTGAGGCTTTTTTGTGCGTCTTGATATGATACATGTCCCCAGAAAATTTCGTACATGTAGGTTGAACGTGAACGAGGGGCTAATTTTTCCAATTTTCTAGGTGGCGCTAGCGAGTCATTTTGCACGCCCATGTGCGAAACTTGTAGAATACGAAATTTTTCACCGGTTCTGACACGTTTGCAAATTTTGGTGAGTTTTCGAGAATGTTTAGGCCATGTCATTTGGCCTACTTTGCAGAAAAAAAAAAAAAAAATAAAAAATATATATATATATATAATCCGAGCAAATTCAATAGGGACCTCACACGGTCGTGCTCGGGCCCTAATAATCCGAGCAAATTCAATAGGGACCTCACACGGTCGTGCTCGGGCCCTAATTAAAGCTGCAAGCAGCGTTGGGCGGGCCCTCGCACTTGTAGCGCGTCCGGCGTGAGCCGGCCGAGTTGCACATTCTGGAGCTCTGCCGGTGCGGCTGTGAATTTCCTACGCGGTTCCGACGCCGCATGAAGGTGCTATATGTCACTTCCTGTGTCCCCTATGTGGAGCTACATAGCACTTGCCGCTATGAATATAAATCGGTATTGACGTGTAGATGTCTGCGGGGTGGGAGAGTTATCAAGCACGTAAAGTTTGTTTCAGATGTGAGCATGTACACTGAACAATAATGTACCCAAACAATAAAATAAATTCCTTTTATATTTCCCTGCCTTGTTGTTTATGTGTACATACAGAGGAAGAATGTGAGAACAGCACACATTTCATCGTTACTGTGTGTTAGAGCATGGGAGAACAGTGGATACTTTTAATACAGCCCACACCCCTAATACTGTGTAACTATAACAAGTAGAGAACAGAAGAAAAAGATGTTCTTTCTTTACAACTGTCTGCATAGCTTATTCATATTGTGTAATGAATGAAAATAAATAGGCCTACTAGGCTCCTCTCTACTTTGACATTTAAGATTAGCTTGTTTGATCCACCTTCATACACATGTGACATTACTGTACAACTTGAGAAAGGTGAGTTGTTTTCTGCTCCAGCCTGCCTAAAAGAAAAGCGTTTTTGGGATTAAATGGACTTTATTAGCTGCTGCAGTGCAGGATGAACTCAGAATAGACCCATTTCTCACCTTATTATTCTAAATCATGCAACGAAGAAGAAGAAATGCATAATAAATCCTGGGACAAAATCTGTCCACAAATACTGTACAGCATGTAGTCTGATGATCAAGACTTGTGTTATAGCTGACTTGGGCAGTGAAATGTTTAATTTTTTAATTCATGTGGTCATAGTTGTCCACAACTCAAATCAGAATATAAGAAGAAATGTTTTATACCACCTCAAGAAGGCTTCCTATCAGAAAGGTAGGAAGGTATTTCAAATGTACAACTGCAGTACTTAATTCTAAGTAAAGTAATTTCCCTGACATTACTGTGTTACGCATGTAACAGGTTTTATACTTCCTGTGAGTATAATCCAATCAGTTTATTTTCATACTGTATATCCGTTGTGTAATTTGATAAATTGTGTTGTATGTGGTGCTCGCATTGGGTACTACTGAGACTTCATTGCCCTCTTCAGAGAAGACTCTGACTGCAACATGCGTCTTTGTAAAGAGAGAAATGGACAGAAAAAGTCTCTAACTCTGCCTGTCAGCTCGCTCTGCTCCGTTAAAACTGAATTTACCATACAGAATTGAATACGAGTGCACTCCAGATTTAGCTGCAGCCAGCTGACCGTGTGCTTCTCCCTATACCGCAGTTCTGTGTCCATGCATGCAGCAAACTGAAAGCACTGTCTGTCGGAGCGTCTACGTGAAAAGAGAAGGAAGACATTGCTGGTAGTATTGTCTTCAGAGTTGTTAAACACCTCAGCGCACTGAAGGAAGCCATCTGACTGTGTGAGGGGCAAGATCGTTGATGTCTGCAGGCAGAGTAGGAGCTCTCCTGTCTGACTGGTCCACCAATAGCAGAGAAGATGACCCCTTGAGACACAGCCCCTCCTCATTTGCATAATGAGGCAGAAATGCATACAAAAATTTAAAAAAGACAGGCAGAAATAAATACCATGGGTGAAAATAAATAAGGTAAATAAATACAAAGGAAGAATAAAACAGACAAAAATATTAAAACACACACATAAATAAATACATTAAAAAAATTAGTAATAAATAAAGTTGAATAAACAAATAAGGTAATTATAACAAAGGTGAATAAGTAAAGGCACTAATTAAAATGTAAACATTTATGTCTCCTTGTATAATTTAATTACTACCTACATTTATTTATTTACTTTATTTTTGTGTATTTAATTGGATGCTTATTTATTTATTGAGCATTTATTTATTTCTGTATTTATTTCTGGCTGTGTCAGGATCGGTCCTCCATAACGGGGTGGGAGAGTTATCAAGCACGTAAAGTTTGGTTAAGATGTGAGCATGTACACTGAAGTTACAACAACTTCCTGTGTCATGGCGAAGACTTGATCTCTGACGCCACGCCACGGACACACCCATTGACGAAAACTCGCAAATAGCACAACTTTTCATCTTCAATGCCTTTAGAAGGCACAGCACAAATTTGAAGTCGGTCGGACTAAATCCCTAGGAGGAGTTTGTTAAAGTACGAAGTGTGTTAATCATCCAAAAATGGCCGTAAAATTCAAAATGGCCGACTTCCTGTTGGGTTTAGGCTATGGCTCCAAGAGACTTTTTTGTGCATCTGGACAAGATACACGTACCGCAGAAAATTCGTGCATGTAGGTGAAACGTGCGGCGGGGGTTGCTTCGTTAAAAGTCACTTCCTGTTGCCAGCAGGTGGCGCTATGACTGTGGGTGAATGTCAGCATGTACATGTGTTCAGGGCGGGACTCTCATCCTACATGTACAGTTTGGTCCAGATGTGAGCATGTACACTGAAGTTACAACAACTTCCTGTTTCATTGCGAATCATCGACGCCACGGACACGCCCATTGACGAAAACTCGCAAATAGCACAACTTTTCATCGTCAATGCCTCATTTTGCCACGCCCATGTGCGAAACTTGTAGAATACGAAATTTTTCACCGGTTCTGACATGTTTGCAAATTTTTTGTGCGTCTGGACAAGATACACGTACCACAGAAAATTCGACAAATAGAACCGGAGTCCTATTCCATTATTCCTAGTGCGGTATTCAGGCGACCGGGCCTGCTTTGAACACTAACTTTTTCAAAGTAAATGCTTCGGACCCCGCGGGACACTCAGTTAAGAGCATCGAGGGGGCGCCGAGAGGCAGGGGCTGGGACAGACGGTAGCTCGCCTCGCGGCGGACCGTCAGCTCGATCCCGAGATCCAACTACGAGCTTTTTAACTGCAGCAACTTTGGAATTACCACGGCTTCTGGCACCAGACTTGCCCTCCAATGGATCCTCGTTAAAGGATTGTAGAATACGTGTACTCATTCCAATTACAGGGCCTCAAAAGAGTCCTGTATTGTTATTTTTCGTCACTACCTCCCCGAGTCAGGAGTGGGTAATTTGCGCGTCTCTTGCCTTCCTTGGATGTGGTAGCCGTTTCTCAGGCTCCCTCTCCGGAATCGAACCCTGATTCCCCGTTACCCGTGGTCACTATGGTAGGCACAGAAAGTACCATCGAAAGTTGATAGGGCAGACATTCGAATGAGACGTCGCCGCCACGAGGGCCAGCGATCGGCTCGAGGTTATCTAGAGTCACCAAAGAGGCTGGGGCACCCCGAGAGGCACCCCGCATGGGTTTTGGGTCTGATAAATGCACACATCTCCGGAGGTCAGCGCTCGTTGGCATGTATTAGCTCTATAATTGCCACAGTTATCCAAGTAACATTGGAGCGATCAAAGGAACCATAACTGATTTAATGAGCCATTCGCAGTTTCACTGTACCTGAGACAAGCGTACATAGACTGGCAGGATCAACCAGGTAGGTAAGCTGTTAACGCCCTAGGAATAAGAACTTTTTTAATTTGAGAATAAAAAGACGTTGAAAGAAACATTACGACATTATTAGAAAATAGGGAAGGTGTCAGAAGACCTGGAGTTACAGGTTTCACCTACAAACTTCAGATTCTCACAGTTTAGGATGCTGAAGTGAAATCAGCTGTTCTGAAGCAGAAATCACAACCTCGTCCTCCTTCACTGGCAGAACCTCGACCCTCTCAGGGTTTTTCGTGGCTCAGAAAGGGTCTCTGGGTAGGGGGGGGTCTTTTATGTAAAAGCAATGAGTTACCTGAAGACTGAAATCTGTGCATTTTCTTTTCATAAACAAAATCTCTGCACAACCTGGAGGAGTAGAGCTGTACGTTAGAAAGTATCATGTTAGATGATCTATTCAATTCAATTCAATTCAATTTTATTTATATAGCGCCAAATCACAACAACAGTTATCTCACAGCGCTTTTCATAAAAGAGCAGGTCTAGACCGTACTCTGTGATGATATTTACAGAAGCCCAACAGTTCCCACCAAGAGCAAGCACTAGGCGACAGAGGCAAGGAAAAACTTCCTTTTAAGAGGCAGAAACCTCGAGCAGAACCATGGCTCAGGGTGGGCGGCCATCTGCCTCGACCGGTTGGGGGTGAAGGAGAGAGAGAGAGAGCGCAGGAGAGGAATAGAGAGAAAAAGAGGGATGTAAGGAGAGAGAGAGGGGAAGGAGGCAGCCTACACAATATACACACAGAGGTACAGACAGTGAAGGTGATGTTGCTATAGACTAACTAGACTGTTGCTATGATCTGACTCCAGATAGTTCATCAGTTGAGATTCAGCTGTTTCACTAATAAAACCATTTTCTGATTATCATTACCATGGACCGCAACATTGCACAGGCTACTGTAGCTTAGCATCAGTAGCCTATAATATTCATTCCAGTAGGACAAAACAGCAGTTTTATTTTTGTGGGTTGTTTTCAGTCATAATTTATTGTGCAAGAACAATGCTCTCCATGGGGCGATGGAGCAGTGGATAACTGTGTCCCTGGGCGAGACTTTTCAGAGGCGTGCGACCTCTGACACGTGTAGACATTGTAAGTCGCTTTGGATAAAAGCAGGTTTATACCTGCAGTTGGTTTGTGCTGCACAGGAAACTGCTCCTTCAAAACAAGAGACTTGTTTTGTACAAGACAAACCAGAGCTGGACCACATGACGGAGACAGAAAACCTGGGGCGGCCCCTGGCAGATTTCTGTTAAACATATGTAACTAATTAGGATGCAGCGCCGTGAGAGGAGAGGAGGAGGCTGCTGGAAGGCAACGATGTCGTATTTAAGTTTGTTTCTGCTTGATAAATGGCTATTAAAATGAATTGGGAGAGCTTTTCTTACGCTTTCCCCCCCAATTATGATCATTTTGGAGCTGTTTTTTTGTCCTTAGGCGCTCGCTAAAACTTTAGATCGGTGTGACGGTGGGTCACCAGGGAGGAACCTGGCAGGCGGAGCTGAGGGAGGCGTTAGCCCAATTGTTAGACTCACATGTCGTCTCTGCAGTCCGGAGGTTTCATCAGTCACTCTCCTTTGATCAGGTACTCGTAGATCTCAGAGTTCTCCACGCTCTGTGTGGTGTACACATTGACAGCGAGACTCTCCAGAGCGATCCACTTCACCGGCAACTTGGAGACCGAGCCCTGTCTGTAGTAATCTCCGCTGTAGATCTTATTGGAGAGGCCGAAGTCTGCGACACATGTCCTCACTCAGCCTGAAACACACGGCAAACATTTCAATAACACATTCTGCTGCTGGACACAGTGATAATATCTCATGATATCTATTGCTCGTTTGTTTCTCCCTTGCTGCTGTGACACGGTGAACAGAATAAAAGATTTGGACTTAAATTAATTGCAAACCTCATTTCACAGCCTAACAGTTATTATTTTATCAGTTATTGTTTTTATTTCACTTAACTGAAGTGTTTTTTTCACACCCAGTGCTACTTAATTTTACTAAAAAAACGTTGTTTTAGTTTAGTTTTAGTCTAAAATCACCTTTCTAATTACATGGTACATGGGCTACTATTTGAAGTCTTTACCGGTTACTTTCGCTTCCAAAAAAACGCTGGGTTCCCGGGCACGTTGGGGTGAGGGGGAATGAACGGGTGGATAATATTGCAAAAGAGAGCTTAGGAAGAGAAGTAGATGTCCATGTATTATTAGGGAGAGTGGAATTGACAGAAAAAATTAAAGAGGGCTTAATAAAAAACTGGCAGAGAGGCAGACACTACTTTTCTATACAACCCAAAGTTAGGAAGAGATGTTTATGTAACATTTTGTCCCGCATGGTTAAAATGTGCAGGTTGAGGTTGGGGCACTGTGGATTAAATTATTCTTTGTGCATTGTGGGGAAGCATGTTTCTGGCTTGTGTGAATGTGGGAGTCTTGAGACAATAGGGCATGTTTTCCTGGAATGCAGAAAGTATAGGGCAGAAAGAAATGTACTCTTTAATAAACTGTCAGGACTTGGAGTTAAGGCTTTTTCTGTTTTCTCTTTGTTTGGGCACAGTGACAAGCATAAACTGATCTCAAGGCAGTCCTTCAATTCTTGCATGACACAGGATTGTATGTAAGAATTTAGTTCAAACTTTGACCTGTGGAGGGCAGTAATACGCTCATAAGCGTCTACACTGCCGGAATCTTACAAAAAGAAGAAGAAGAAGCCGCGCTGTGCGCACAGACGCTCAGTTGAAGATGGCGGACACAGAAGGAGGTGAGTCCACGTTTCTCTGCAAACATCTGAAATCTTTACCTGGTTCTAGAGTGGACCTTGTTTTAGTGCATCTGGTTCCGGCTTTAGTGCACCGCGTCTCGTACTACTGGTTTTTAGTTTCCGTCGCGCGCAGTTCTTGATGTAATCCGGTTTAAAGTTACCGAACTTTGTCCGGATCCGTGTTACCCAAGTTCTTAATCTGAACCCTGTGTGCGTTAGTTCGTCTCGGTTCGTGCACCTCCCCCGCTCTCTCAGGAGGTCCAAGTGTCACGAGTCTGTTAATGTGGGACCGCGTGCTTCCTGGCGGCCTCACTGTTAAAGTACACTGAAAGTAAAAGTACTGCATGTTAAAGTACTTGTAGAAGTATAAATGCATCATGAGGTGAAGCAGGATTTTCATTAAATGGTGAGAAATGTAGTCATGGTTACCCAGAGCTGCTTGTTCTGTGGGGGGGGGTCTGGACCTGACCGCAGGTTTGATGACCGAATGTGTTTGCTCGTGTGTTTGCAGCATCAGTGAAGGAGACGAAGGCGGTCAGCGAGGAGGAAGTGGGGGTGAGTCGGAGTTCACCTGGCTGAGCTTCAGGTGCATTTGTTCAGACAGGTGACGCCGTGTGTTTGTGCAACAGGAGATCCAGCAGAGCGGAGACTTCTTCATCAAACCAGAGGCCAGAGCCGCCTCGCTGGACACGTCGCAATGAACTACTACTACTTACTGACGGTGAGACTACGGCTCCCTGAAGGGGACAAACATCAAAACCTGAAGTTTAGTCTTTAGCGTGTGAAGTGATGAACCAGTTTATTCATTCTCTGAGCGGCCATCTTGTCGCGGTCTCCGCCTCTGCCCCCGTTCTGGGGGCCTCTCCACCGCGGTGCCGACGTCGTCTCGGCGTTCTGCCTGGCGATGACCGAAACTGCACAGAGAGCATGACTCGACGCGAGTGCCACCAAGACGACTTCCTGTACTGATCACATGGTGCTGAGACTTATAGCAGATTAGTTTAAAATACGAAAAATTTATCACTTTGGAACAACAAGCAGATAAAATATCAAACACGGGACGCATCAGTTTCAGAGCACGAAACTGACGGCGCTACCAAAATAAGAGCCTGGCTATGTGTTTTCCTGTCTTCATACAGAAAGTGAAATCTGATAACTTTCATTTTGTTTCCTGCAGAATTTTGATAAACTGAACATCCGGACAGCTCATTACACACCTCTGCCGCTTGGTAGCAACCCTCTGAAGAGGAACATCCATGACTATGTCAGGTAACCGAGTGATGCTAAGCTAACATGCAAACAGCACTGTCTGGTAACCTTCAGCTAATGCTAAGCTAATAATGCTTGAATAGATGTTTATTCTGCTTCCTGTCAGGACGGGGTTCATCAACCTGGACAAACCGGCGAACCTGTCGTCTCACGAGGTTGTGGCGTGGATCAGGAGGATCCTATGGGTACTGGGACGCTCGACCCGAAGGTCACCGGGTTTCTGATCGTCTGCTTGGATCGAGCCACGCGATTGGTCAAGTCCCAGCAAAGTGCCGGTACAGTGACCACTTCCTGTTTCTGTAGACTAAGAAACGTCTCCATGTGGTATGTGAGCACACTGAAGCCCAGCAGCCCCCTCACTACTCTGTGTTTGTTGCAGGTAAAGAGTATGTGGGAATCGTTCGGCTGCACAATGCGATACAGAGCGAACACGCACTGGCTCGGGTAAGTCTGACCACTTCCTGATTGGATATTTTCTTGATTGTTCTGCTCTGATTGGCTGGCTGTCATGTAACCCTCTAAGCTCTGCAGGCCCTGCAGACACTGACGCTCTGTTCCAGCGACTGCTGCTTATCGCCGCCGTGAAACGTCAGCTGAGAGTCCGAACGATCTACGAGAGCAAACTGATCGAATACGACCCCGAGAGGAGGCTGGGTAAGATCACTGATCGGCAGTCACGTATCGAACGACTATTGATTAGGTTCATCAGTGACGTCACGGTGATGTCAGAGGTCACGTGATTCTGTGTTGCAGGCATCTTCTGGGTGAGCTGTGAGGTGGGAACTTTGCATCCGGACTCTGTGTGTTCACCTGGGTCTGGTCCTGGGGTCGGAGGTCAGATGCAGGAACTGAGGCGAGTCCGGTCTGGAGTCATGGGAGAGAAGGTCGGCATCACTTCCTGTTGACCTCAGATCCAGAGCGTGAACTGAGGGGAACAAACTCCGCCCGCTACACTGGTGTTAAACTAGGATGCTGGATCAGATGTTGGTTAGCTGACTTAGTCTTAACCTAATTGGAGGCGCGTTGGCATAAAAGTGATGTGTTCGGCCGCGCAGGCGTTTTTTCACAAAGGTCCTCAGTAACGCTGAGTACAGATGGCGTGTATTAATACTTGTCCTTAGTAACGCCGAGTAAAGATTGCGTGTATTAATACTTGTCGTCAGTAACGCAGAGTGCTGATGGTGCGTACTAATACATGTAACGACTGACTTTCACCTCCTTTTGGACCTCCTTTTATAGCTCTGTTTCTTGGATTCACATCATCTCTTGGCTCTTTCCTACTGCACCTGAGTCTTGGAAAGTCCCTGACTGCCTGCTCCTCCTCTCTGTGTCCTCTGCATGCACTCTGCTTGATCATGCCATTTCTTCCATAACCTGACTTTTGTGGAATAAACTGGTGTTTTTTGTGCTCTGTGCTAGAAACAGGACATTCTTACTGTGATGGACTATATTGATGTATGTTTTGTAATACAAAATCTGCTTCTATATTTTCCTTTGCAAGGTATTTTTGATGCTCCCTCCCTTTTCTCCCAAAGCACACGAACTTGCTCACACACACACGTGCCTGGGCAGTTAGATACAGAAAGGAGCGCATACACTCAGAGCTGTAGAGTTTTAACACTGTGATCCTAACTTTACACTATAAAATAATGATATAAACGCCGACTGCAGATGGTGCGTATTAATACTTGTCCTCAGTAACGCAGAGTACTGATGGTGTGTACTAATACATTTTTCTTAATAACGCTGAGTACAGATGCTTTGTATTAATATTTGTCCTCAGTAACGCAGAGTGCTGATGGTGCGTATTAATACTTGTCCTCAGTAACGCCGAGTATTAATACTTGTCCTCAGTAACGCCGAATGCTGATGGTGCGTATTAATACTTGTCCTCAGTAACGCCGAGTGCTGATGGTGTGTACCAATTTAAAATCTTGTTTCTTTTCATTGAAAGGGTCTCCAAGGTGACGGAGGAGTCATGTGAGTGATTGCTTCAGCAAAGGTAAACTCACCTGGTCAGACGACCAATCAGAAGTGTTTCTTCCCCAGGAGCTTCAGACGGGCTCGATGTGAAAATAAAGCTGACATAAATATCCACAGAGGCTCCTGATTGGCTGAATCTGTGAACCTTCAGGGCTGCTGACTGTTTAATTTACACCTAATGTTTAAATTGGTGCTCTAGTCAGAGGTGGGCCCTCCCACACCTGAGGGGGCTCACCTTCATGAGGGGGCGGGCAGAACGCCGCTGTGAGAGCACTTTGTCACAGCGACCACCTTTTCTGATGGCGTTTTTTTCTGACTTTGTGTTGGCTGACGAGTATTTGACCTTTGTGCTCTGCAGAAGAAGCGGGAGGCGGCAGAGAGCGACGGCGAAGCTGTGACGCCCGGCACGCCGTCTGCAGAGGACGTGAAGAAAGAGAAGAGGGCAAAACTGGAGGAGGCGGGGCCTGGCGGTGCAGCCACGGAGCCTGAAGAGGAGGGGACGGAGCCTACGACAGAGGTGAGTTAACTTTGAGTTCAGCGTTCCCTCGTCATGCAGCGACCAACACGCCGGTCTCTGAGCACCCCGGTACACGATCCTATGAACCGGGTTGTCAGCCAATCACAGCTGACCTTTAAGTATCGATGTCGTTGTTGTTGGCAGATTAAATGAACGATAAGAAACTTTATCGATCGTCAGAGTTGTACAATGAGTAACGAGCTGTCATGTCCTGCAGGTCGAAAGTGCGAAGAAGAAGAAACAGAAGGACAGCGACGTGTCAGTAAGGATGCCATATCAGCAGGTGAACAGGAAATGGACTCTACCCACGTGACACCTGTCTGAACGCAAAGCATTCTGGGAGTCTAATAACAATGGACTGCACGGACGCAGAAAAAAGAGGACTGTTTGTTGTTTTTTATAAAGATGTTATGTTTTTGCAGCTGTAAATACCTGAACAGGAAGCCTGTTTGTAATTTCAAATTAAAAGTTGTTTTCTGTATTTGAGTCTTGATGATCTTATTAAGGCTGCAGAAACATTTATTTTTGGATCTATATTTTTGGTGCATTAAAGTTACATTTTATTTATATAACAGCCGTTACCTCAGAGCGCTTTCAATAAAGACCAGAGGCCTGGACAACGAGTGGGGTTCAGCCTAGAGTGAACTGAGGGGAACAAACTCCGCCCGCTACACTGGAGTTAAACTAAGACGCTGGATCAGATGTTGGTTAGCTGACTTGGTCTTAACCTAATTGGAGGCACGTTGGCATAAAAGTGATGTGTTCGGCCGCGCAGGCGTTTTTTCACAACGGTCCTCAGTAACGCCGAGTGATGATGGTGCGTATTAATACTACTCAGCAATGCTGATTACAAATGGTGTGTAGTAATACTTGTCCTCAGTAACGCTGAGTAAAGTTTGCGTGTATTAATACTTGTCCTCAGTAACGCCGAGTGCTGATGGTGCGTATTAATACTTGTCCTCAGTAACGCCGAGTGCTGATGGTGTGTAGTAATACTTGTCCTCAGTACCGCCGAGTGCTGATGGTGTGTAGTAATACTTGTCCTCAGTAACGCCGAGTAAAATTTGCGTGTATTAATACTTGTCCTCAGTAACGCCGAGTGCTGATGGCGCGTATTAATACTTGTCCTCAGTAACGCTGAGTAAAGTTTGCGTGTATTAATACTTGTCCTCAGTAACGCCGAGTGCTGATGGTGCGTATTAATACTTGTCCTCAGTAACGCTGAGTAAAGTTTGCGTGTATTAATACTTGTCCTCAGTAACGCCGAGTGCTGATGGTGCGTATTACTTGTCCTCAGTAACGCCGAGTGCTGATGGTGCGTAGTAATACTTGTCCTCAGTAACGCCGAGTGCTGATGGTGTGTAGTAATACTTGTCCTCAGTAACGCCGAGTGCTGATGGTGTGTAGTAATACTTATCCTCAGTAACGCCGAGTGCTGATGGTGTGTAGTAATACTTGTCCTCAGTAACGCTGAGTAAAATTTGCGTGTATTAATACTTGTCCTCAGTAACGCCGAGTGCTGATGGTGCGTATTAATACTTGTCCTCAGTAACGCCGAGTGCTGATGGTGCGTATTAATACTTGTCCTCAGTAACGCCGAGTGCTGATGGTGTGTAGTAATACTTGTGCTCAGTAACGCGGAGTAAAATTTGCGTGTATTAATACTTGTCCTCAGTAACGCCGAATGCTGATGGTGCGTAGTAATACTTGTCCTCAGTAACGCCGAGTGCTGATGGTGTGTAGTAATACTTGTCCTCAGTAACGCTGAGTAAAATTTGCGTGTATTAATACTGGTCCTCAGTAATGCCGAGTGCTGATGGTGCGTATTAATACTTGTCCTCAGTAACGCTGAGTACAGATGGTGTGTATTAATACTTGTCCTCAGTAACGCCGAGTGCTGATGGTGCGTATTACTTGTCCTCAGTAACGCCGAGTGCTGATGGTGTGTAGTAATACTTGTCCTCAGTAACGCCGAGTGCTGATGGTGTGTAGTAATACTTGTCCTCAGTAACGCCGAGTGCTGATGGTGTGTAGTAATACTTATCCTCAGTAACGCCGAGTGCTGATGGTGTGTAGTAATACTTGTCCTCAGTAACGCTGAGTAAAATTTGCGTGTATTAATACTTGTCCTCAGTAACGCCGAGTGCTGATGGTGCGTATTAATACTTGTCCTCAGTAACGCCGAGTGCTGATGGTGTGTAGTAATACTTGTCCTCAGTAACGCGGAGTAAAATTTGCGTGTATTAATACTTGTCCTCAGTAACGCCGAATGCTGATGGTGCGTATTAATACTTGTCCTCAGTAACGCCGAGTGCTGATGGTGCGTATTAATACTTTTCCTCAGTAACGCCGAGTGCTGATGGTGCGTAGTAATACTTGTCCTCAGTAACGCCGAGTGCTGATGGTGTGTAGTAATACTTGTCCTCAGTAACGCCGAGTGCTGATGGTGTGTAGTAATACTTGTCCTCAGTAACGCTGAGTAAAATTTGCGTGTATTAATACTGGTCCTCAGTAACGCCGAATGCTGATGGTGCGTATTAATACTTGTCCTCAGTAACGCCGAGTGCTGATGGTGCGTATTAATACTTGTCCTCAGTAACGCCGAGTGCTGATGGTGCGTATTAATACTTGTCCTCAGTAACGCCGAGTGCTGATGGTGCGTATTAATACTTGTCCTCAGTAACGCCGAGTGCTGATGGTGTTTAGTAATACTTGTCCTCAGTAACGCTGAGTAAAATTTGCGTGTATTAATACTTGTCCTCAGTAACGCCGAATGCTGATGGTGCGTATTAATACTTGTCCTC
>NW_024044237.1:8159182-8183980 GCF_014851395.1 Micropterus salmoides
AGCCTAGTAGGCCTATTTATTTTCATTCATTACACAATATGAATAAGCTATGCAGACTTCAGATCTTTTTCTTCTGTTCTCTACTTGTTATAGTTACACAGTATTAGGGGTGTGGGCTGTATTAAAAGTATCCACTGTTCTCCCATGCTCTAACACACAGTAACAATGAAATGTGTGCTGTTCTCACATTCTTCCTCTGTATGTACACATAAACAACAAGGCAGGGAAATATAAAAGGAATTTATTTTATTGTTTGGGTACATTATTGTTCAGTGTACATGCTCACATCTGAAACAAACTTTACGTGCTTGATAACTCTCCCACCCCGCAGACATCTGCACTCGTATTCAATTCTGTATGGTAAATTCAGTTTTAACGGAGCAGAGCGAGCTGACAGGCAGAGTTAGAGACCTTTTCTGTCCGTTTCTCTCTTTACAAAGACGCCTGTTGCAGTCAGAGTCTTCTCTGAAGAGGGCAATGAAGTCTCAGTAGTACACGATGCGAGCACGACATACAACACAATTTATCAAATTACACAACGGATATACAGTATGAAAATAAAATTGATTGGATTATACTCACAGGAAGTATAAAACCTGTTACATGGGTCTATTAAAAGTAAAGTAACACAAAAATGTCAGGGAAATTACTTTACTTAGATTTAAGTACTGCAGTTGTACATTTGAAATACCTTCCTACCTTTCTGATAGGAAGCCTTCTTGAGGTGGTATAAAACATTTCTTCTTATATTCTGATTTGAGTTGTGGACAACTATGACCACATGAATTAAAAAAACATTTCACTGCCCAAGTCAGCTATAACACAAGTCTTGTTCATTAGACTACATGCTGTACAGTATTTGTGGACAGATTTTGTCCCAGGATTTATTATGCATTTCTTCTTCGTTGCATGATTTAGAATAATAAGGTGAGAAATGGGTCTATTCTGAGTTCATCCTGCACTGCAGCAGCTAATAAAGTCCATTTAATCCCAAAAATGCTTTTCTTTTAGGCAGGCTGGAGCAGAAAACAACTCACCTTTCTCAAGTTGTACAGTAATGTCACATGTGTATGAAGGTGGATCAAACAAGCTAATCTTAAATGTCAAAGTAGAGAGGAGCCTAGTAGGCCTATTTATTTTCATTCATTACACAATATGAATAAGCTATGCAGACAGTTGTAAAGAAAGAACATCTTTTTCTTCTGTTCTCTACTTGTTATAGTTACACAGTATTAGGGGTGTGGGCTGTATTAAAAGTATCCACTGTTCTCCCATGCTCTAACACACAGTAACGATGAAATGTGCTGTTCTCTCATTCTTCCTCTGTATGTACACATAAACAACAAGGCAGGGAAATATAAAAGCAATTTATTTTATTGTTTGGGTACATTATTGTTCAGTGTACATGCTCACATCTGAAACAAACTTTACATGCTTGATAACTCTCCCACCCCGCAGACATCTACACACCAATACCGATTTATATTCATAAAAGTGCTATGTAGCTCCACATAGGGGACACAGGAAGTGAAAAATTATGTTTTATTTGTGCTATACAGGACTCCCTTTTAAAAGAGACTGTGTCTCAATGGGACATTTCCTGTTTAAATAAAGGTTTATACATATATATATGCATTTATAACAGCTGATATATGACTATTAAAAAAGAGAAACAGAGAGTCGGGTCCTTACCTGTAGGTGTGAAGTGTGTTAAGTAATAGTAATAGTCATAGTTTCTGTAGCACTGGATAGAATTAATTATGTACTTGTGATATATATATATATATATATATATATATATATATATATATATATATATATACATACATACACACACACACACACATACAGTGGGGAGAACAAGTATTTGATACACTGCTGATTTGCAGGTTTTCCTACTTACAAAGCATGTAGAGGTCTGTAAATTTTATCATAGGTATACTTCAACTGTGAGAGACAGAATCTAAAATAAAAATCCAGAAAATCACAGTGTATGATTTTTAAATAATTAATTAGCATTTTATTGCATGACACCAGTAAGAATTTCGGCTCTTACAGACCTGATAGTTCTTCTTTAAGAAGCCCTCCTGTTGTTGTGTTACCTGTATTAACTACATATATCAACATAATTATGTGTCTAAAGACCCCCAAACTATGAGAAAAAACCTTTTTCTCCTGCTAATTCATAAATGAGTTTCATGATGGTCATATAGCTTAACTTGTTGCTATGTAGCGTTATCTACATTAAAAATGTTTCTTCTCATTTTAAGAGGCACCATCCCTGCTCTCAGGGGAAATAAAAATAAATAAAATGTAATCAAATCAATTAAACTACTCAGTCTTTATATCTGAGTCATAATTTCTCAGTACATTGATCTTAGTTTCTGCTTTGAAGAAATCCTCACAGACAAAACTTGAGTGATATGTTAAAACATTCCATCCATCCTCCATCCATCTTCATCCGCTTATCTGGGATCGGGTTGCTGGCGTTAAAACATTTATTATAGCAAAATGTGTTTACAAGTAATTACAGTGAAAAAATGTGGTATTAATAACAATTATATTGCAAGAAATCAAGATTAACCAGATGCACGGAATAGGGTTTTAGATGGCAATCTATATTATTATTCAATTCAATTCAGTATTTATTTATATAGCGCCAAATCACAACAACAGTTACCGTACTCTGTGATGATATTCACAGAAACCTAACAGTTCCCACCAAGAGCAAGCACTAGGCGACAGAGGCAAGGAAAAACTTTCTTTAAGAGGCAGAAACCTCGAGCAGAACCATGGCTCAGGGTGGGCCATCTGCCTCGACCGGTTGGGGGGGTGAGAGACAGAGAGAGAGGAACAGAGAGAAAGAGGGGAGGAAGGCAGCCTACACAATTGTAATTGTGGTTACAACTTGTTTCTGTTGGACCCAAGTCAAGAAAATCAGTTATTGCAGGTTTAACTGCATTTAACCTGTGTCCTACAGGTGGAAAGGAGAGAATGTTTCTACCACAGAGGTGTCTGAGGTTTTAGGTCTTCTTGCTTTTATCCAGGAGGCCAGCGTCTATGGAGTCGCCATACCAGGTCAGTTTTACACTATATTTTATAACTGAATAGTCTTCAGTGGCCCTTTGGTGCACAACGACAGTGTCTGATCTGTGAAGGTGTTTTTGACTAAATATAAATATGGACACAGATTGCCACCAAATGTTCAGTGAATCATCATTGGATCAAGCCTATTAAAAGTTGTATAAAGCCTACTGTAATAATACTTTTGCTTTATTCACTGTACACACACAGATTACACAGTTAGAAAAGGAGTTGGCAGCAGTGACTGATTTGCATTATCCAAAGCATTAACAAAAGTCTGAATGCATGGGTCTTGACATGTTCCATCAAAATATCTACCACTATCAATATTTGCACATCTAAATCAAGCAAATTAGGTTATGCCAACAGTGGCTGTGGTGAGGAGCAGTATCTTTGTGGATAGTTGTTTAAATAACCGTGTGTGTTAAATATCTCACTGCCCCAAAACAGCTGACTCAAACTATCAACTCCTTATGAATCCTGAAGCTACTTCAATCAGCTGTGTTGAAGCAGGGAGAGATTAAATCATGCTGGACAGGGGGTAACTTTCTTCAGGAAAGGGTACGAAACACTGTCGTAGTACATAAACATCAATTCAACTAATTCATACAGCCAGCAAAGTCTTTGCACACTGTTTAACCTTAAATGTGAAAAGCTACACAACGGTCTAAACGATATAGATCTTTATTTTATCTTCTTTTGGACCAATAACTAACCTGAGTATCGTCAGCATGTTAAGACAAATGCAAACCTATACCCTTGCAAAATGCTTTACAAAAAGCGAACACACTGTAGCTTCATGCAGTATGAATAGCTTACGTTATCCAAAGGGGGAAAAAGTTAATCAGGAGCTAACGCTAGCCACCATTGACGTAGCCTAACGTAACCAATGTAGAACGACAAATAGGCTAACCTAACTTAAACATGTGTAACATTCTGTAATTTGTGTGATTTAGATGTACAATATTGATAGTGGTAGCTATTGACTGCGAACATATACCAAGAGTAATGCATTCAGACTTTACTCAGTGTTTTGGATAATGCTAACCGCGATGTGTAGAGTAGCGAAACAACTGAGACCGCATCACGTTACGTTCTGTGGGGACGTAAAAAACGGCCTGAGAGTGGAGGTCTGCAGTTGGACCCCTCTCATTACTTTTCAAGATATTGACCAATGAACTTTAAAGGGGCGTGGCTCTGGACATAAATGAACATAAATCAGCAACCGTTAGGCCAATCATCACTAAACTCACAGGATATGTTGTTCCTGTTCAATGTGATAGGTGCCCCAGATATACCAGAACAGTTTGATGTACATACGTCACTAGGGGGCGCTACAAGCGCAAGAAAGGTTAGCATTATACAAATTACACTATAAATCACACATTCATCCCAAATCTCTCTGGATATGTCCTCATAAGGAACTGAAACACGCCCTGAAAGTTTCATTAAAATTGAACACCAGGGGGCGCTATAAATACAAACAAACTGCAGATGATATAACGCAAATCAGGCTACAAAATACAAATTCTTTGTCCAATCAATACAAAACTTCCAGGATATGTCTACATAAGCAACTCACACATACACTACAAATGTAAATGTAAAATTTACATTTAATTTGTATAGCGCTTTTCTAGTCTTTTCAACCACTCAAAGCGCTTTTACACTACATCGCATTCATCATTCACACGCATTGATACACTGAGCCTAAGTACTCAAACAGATACTAACATTCATAAACATTAATAAACTGGTGGCCACCAAGGGCAATTCGGGGTTCAGTAACTTGCCCAAGGACAATTTGACATGCAGTCTGGAGGAGCCGCTGACCTTCTGATTAACGGGCAACCCGCTCTATCTCCTGAGCCACAGCTGCCCCTACAATTCTCATTCAAATCGACCACTAGGAGGTGACATAAATACACAATAACTGGATGTGGAATTATTCAAGTCAAGCTATAGATCAGAAAACGATTGTCCAATTGTTACAAAACTTGCAGGATATGTTTTATAACAATATCTAACCACATGTGTGAAATTATTTTGATGGTGATGTTTGAACCCACGAATCGCCGCTTGCAGCTATATTTTTAGGTAGTTCTTATTACATATGTATGTTCAAGTGTTCATTTTTCTTATAAGGGAATTATTCCAATTGACTTAAAATTTGTACAAAAGGTTATTACCAGACGACCAGTTTGCCCGTGGCGTGTCGTCAAAAATCATTGATTTGCCGTGAAACAGGAAGTTGTTCTAACTTCAGTGTACATCCTCACATCTGCACCAATTTAATATGTATAATAAGAATCCCACCCTGAACACACCCACATGCCAATATTCACTCAAAGTCATAGTGCCACCTGCTGGCAACAGGAAATGACACGTTTTACGCTTTAATGTACTAATGTACTACGAGCAGGTTAGCCATATCAGCTTCAAAACTGTCCCAGAAAACCCTTAACACATTAATAATGCCATGTTGTAAAACCTTTGTTTGCACTTAACAGCGTGGCGGTGGCGTGGCCAAGTTCCACACGTCGCCATGACACAGGAAGTTATTGTAACTTGAGTGTACATGCTCAAATCTGTTCCAAATTTTACATGTTTGATAAGAGTCCCGCCCTGAACACATGTACATGCCAACATTCACCCACAGTCATAGCGCCACCTGCTGGCAACAGGAAGTGACATTTAATGAAGCAGCCCCCGCCGCACGTTTCACCTACATGTATGAAATTTCTGAGGCATATGTATTATGTCTAGACGTACCAAAAAGCCTCTTGGAGCAATGCCCTAAACCCAACAGGAAGTCAGCCAATTTCAAATTTTATGGTAATTTTTGGATGATTTACAGTGCCTTGCGAAAGTATTCGGCCCCCTTGAACTTTTCGACCTTTTGCCACATTTCAGGCTTCAAATATAAAGATATAAAACTGTAATTTTTTGTGAAGAATCAACAACAAGTGGGACACAATTATGAAGTGGAACAAAATTTATTGGATATTTCAAACCTTTTTAACAAATAAAACACTGAAAAATTGGGGGTGCAAAATTATTCAGCCCCCTTAAGTTAATACTTTGTAGCGCCACCTTTTGCTGCGATTACAGCTGCGATTACAGCCGTAAGATGTAAGTCTACATTTTCGTACAGTGGTACATTGTACCACTTTGTACCACTTATCAAAAAACTCTGTTGTTCTCTAGTCGGCACCATTGACCAGTGACACAGGCTCAGATCTGGAGTTGGTCCCCAGGCCCTGCTCAATGGCTGCCCACTACTCCCTTAAGGGATGAGAGAATGAATTTCGCTACATGAATGTGCATGTGACAATGAAGTATACCTTACCTTATATACAGTATAAGGTTTGTGACAGAGGACTTTGGGTGTCACAGGATTCTGGAAGTAAAAGCAAACCTTGTCCTAATTCTAAAGTGCAGTTGTAGCTTATATGAAGCGAATAAGCTTTAGCTTGCTAAAGTAGACCAATCAAGTGAGTATCTTTGTCCTAGTAATCTCTTGTAGGTTTATTGCTGGTGATTTGTCCTGTCAGGAAACCTTCATGCAACTACCAGGTGTATCCATCCATTGCAACTCAATGGTTAAGTTTTATACCAAATTAATGGCACTTTGGAAGAGACCCATTTATGTGTTCCTGAAACCTAATGTTAGCAACAGCTAAAGTTTAGCATCGCTGTAAGTGGGCATTCAGACCAAAACCCCAAAAGATACAGTTTCCACTCCATCTGAATTTGACAGACAAAATGTCACATGTCACCTTATGCTAACCTGAATCAACATCTCTGTGTCGCTGTAAACAAAATACTAGGTGTACCAACAGTATCATAAGTATCATAGGATGCGCAGCTCCGCAAGGAACTATGATTTTACTGATATAAAATAGTCGTTTAATATGTGGCGGTCAGCGTTGATATTGAGGCGTGTCGTGTCGCTACAAATAAATCAGTGAATGGGAAACACTGCAGTGTGGTGCAGATTCTAGAGACTATTTTTATGTCATCTTAGTTCTGAGCATCAATAGCGATCAAATCCCCGATCGGCACAAGCCAAATCTCCTCTACCCGCTGCCGTTTCATCGTCAGCTGATAGAGATTCAGTGCCATACATACTGCTTAATATGCTGCCTGCACACCATTTGTCAGGTTCTTCCAAACTTAAACATGTCATGCCAGAAAATGGAGCACAGCCAATTGAAGGGGCTATATTGGCTGCCCTTTAGGGTTGTAGTATGTAGTATGTTACATTTTTTAGTACGTTAAACACTGAGGATATGATCAAAAGAAAATCATCAAAGTATTTTTTACAGTGGGGAAAAATATGTCCAGAACCAGCAGCTCCTTTCACTTTGCACTATTGCTTGTTGCACCTCAGGGCCTCCACAGTCATATATCATAGACAAATATAACAAGATGGAACAATTAACGTACTGGGGTTAGTTTGTTCTCGTTCATCTAGCATGACTTGGTGATGTTTTCCAATCTGTATTCAGGATATGAAGGTCGAGTAGGTATGGCTGCCATCGTCCTAAAACGGGATCACACATTAAATGGAACAAAACTCTACAATCATTTAGTAAAAACTCTTCCTGCATATGCCTGGCCGTGGTTTCTCAGAATACAGGTAAGTCATGCAGGGATTCATTACCTTTACTATGTATGTAAGTGTAAAGTTCTATTGATCATTTGAATCCTTGCCTGTGTTTTCAGACATCTCTGGATGTGACAGAGACCTTCAAGCAACAGAAGGTGAAGCTGGTCCAGGAGGGTTTTAATCTGGAAGTCACCCAGGATCCTCTTTATTTCTTAGATGTCTCTCAGAAGGACTATATTCCCCTGACTGTATCTCTATATGAAGACATTGTGTCTGGAAAGATCAATTTATAAACATTTTAGGATGAGTTAATGCGGAAGTACTGTCATTCACATTATATCGAAGGATACGCTAAAGATAATCCATGATGTAGCTACATTTCAATTTGTCTGTACATTTCATCATGAAACTGCAAACTTTCCCCTGCACAAAAAAATTGTGGGATTCAAGCCCAGGATTGGAACAAGTTTTGTGTAAAAATGTTAACCACAGCTATCACACTAATAATAAATGGGTACAAAAAAAATAGGGTTGTACCATTTTGCGGTTTGAACCCTAATAAAAGCAGAATCAGTAAACATTCAATTTTATTTTCAATTCAATTGAATTTTATTTATATAGTGCCAAATCACAACAACCGTTATCTTTGAGTGCTTTTCATAAAAGACCATACTCTGTGATGATATTTACAGAAACCCAGCAGTTCCCACCAAAAGCAAGCACTAGGCGACAGAGGCAAGGAAAAACTTCCTTTTAAGAGGCAGAAACCTCGAGCAGAACCATGGCCATCTGCCTCGACCAGTTGGGTTGAGAGAAAGAGAGAGAGGGAGAGAGAGGGCAAGAGAGGAACAGAGAGAAAGAGGGAGGGGGATGGAAGGAGAGAGAGAGAGAGGAGGGAGGCAGCCTACATAATATACACACAGAGGTACAGACAGTAAAGGTAATGTTGCTATAGACTGAATGAATAATGGTACAGATATATAAAGTATTGTTAATGATAATAATCATAATGTTAATGATTATAAAAACAATGATAACAATAGGACTAGTAACAATAATTGGAACAGAGGGTGTCGAGCAGGGAGCAGCAAGTGACTCGCATCCACAGATCCAGACTCCACAGCTCCAGAGCCAGAAACACCTGCAGGAAGTGATAGGAGGAGAGGGACGAGAAAGCACAAGACTACGGGAAAGGGAAGAAGTCGAGTTAGTAACTTGCATTAATGGGATGAGGGTTAGGAGCTCAGTGCATCATGGGAAATCCCTTCTATTCTGGATTTTACAGGAAGCCAATGCAGAGAAGCTAAGACAGGAGAAATGTGATCTCTTTTCCTGGTTCCTGTCAGAACACATGCTGCAGCATTCTGGATCAGCTGAAGAGTCTTAATGGACTTTTCAAGCAGCCTGATAATAAGGAATTGCAGTAATATGGGAAATCCCCTCTATTCTGGATTTTACAGGAAGCCAATGCAGAGAAGCTAAGACAGGAGAAATGTGATCTCTTTTCTTGGTTCCTGTCAGAACACATGCTGCAGCATTCTGGATCAGCTGAAGAGTCTTAATGGACTTTTTCGAGCAGCCTGATGATAAGGAATTGCAGTAATCCAGCCTAGAAGTAACAAATGCATGGACTAGTTTTTCTGCATCATTTTAGGTACAAAAAGGTGGTCCTTGAAATTTGCTTAATGTGAGACTTAAACGACATGTCCTGATCAAAGATAAGATTCAAGATTTTTACAAGATCCAAGATTCCTTACAGTGGTGCTGGAGGCCAGCGCAGTGCCATCAAGGGAAACTATATCTTTGGATAATGCATCACGGAGGTGCTTGGGCCCTAGAACAATAACTTCAGTTTTATCTGAGTTTAGCATTACAAAATTACAGGTCATCCAGGTTTTAACATCCTGAAGGCACATTTGAAGTTTAGCTAACTGATGAGTTTCATCTGGCTTGATCGATAGATATAACTGAGGATCATCTGCATAACAATGAAAGTTTATGGAACATTTCCTGATAATATTGCCTAAAGGAAGCATATAAAAAGTGAACAGGATTGGTCCAAGCACAGATCCTTGTGGAACTCCATGACTAACTTTGGTGTGCGTATAGGTCTATAGTTGGCTAAAACATCTGGATCAAGTTTGGGCTTTTTCAGAAGAGGTTTAAAGCTACTTTAAATTACTGTGGAACATATCCTGATGATAAAGATAGATTGATCATATCTAGTAGAGAAGTGCTGACTAAGGGTAAAACTTCTTTAAGTAGCCTAGTAGATGGAAGTCGGATGGGGTCTAAGAGGCAGGTTGATGGTTTAGATGAAGAAATTGTTGAAGTTAGTTGGTAAAGATTGAGGGATGCAAAGTAGTCTAAACATATATCTGGTTTTACAGCTGTACATCAAAGTCTGTATGTAAAATACGTAGGTAAGGCGTAGCGCGGCTCCTTCATTGAAATTTTGTTCTGTGCACTATGGAGTCATTTTGCCAAGCAAGTGAGACCCATATAGATGTAAATTTTCGCCCCTTCTTGCATGTGTACAAGTTGTCTGAGTTTTCAAGCACCATTAGGCCAACAAAAATGATTCATTTGAATAAGGTTCCATTTAAATACGGTCTGCACTTCTTTCATGCTAGGGCCATAAATATCCCACCTTGCCAGTTTTCATTATCTTTCACTATCATTCCCTTTAATACAATATTAAGACAGTATATTAAATAAGGATGTCAAAGTAGATCTGCCATTTCACATTTAAATGTATGTTAGATATTTTTTGTACAAGATGGCAGCATGCAGCAGTGCATTAGAATCTTCTTTGGCTCTACTTTGCGGCTACACACACATCTTTTAGATTTTTATACTAGTAGTATATATTATCTACTTATTTCATTTTAATGGTGTTTTATTATGTGATTTCTTGGTTTCATTATTGCTATTACCTGCACTGGGACCTGAGTACCTCATATCCCATATGTCCCCTTTCATGTATAAAATGTTCTGCAATTTTTATGACAATAAAAATATCCTTTTCTTTATTCCATTGGTATAAGCTTATGCTGTCCCGCAATTACAGATGGTATATTATCAATCCATCTGGGGAAACACTACCTAAACATGCACATTAAAAAGCAATTTGCATTTTGAAATTCTTACTGAATTTGTACTTAACAATTCATGGATATTATGATTTGACATGTTATGTGTAGTGTATAATATTATCTACTGAAATGCAATATAAGATTCATAATTTTTTTTTCAGTGGTGTATAAAGACCTTAAATAATGAACCGTTATGTTTTTATTACCTTAGAATGAGTCATTTTTATCTACATAACCGCGGGTCCCCCTTCCATGGACCTCACCATGTTGCGTCATCATGTTTCTACAGTAGCTGAAAACAGACAAACATCCGCTGCAGAGTACATTTCATAACTATATTCTTCTTGTTCTACTTTTGGTAGAATTCATTCAGTGTAGTCACTCATCACACGTTGAATATGGTCGTTAGAAGAAGAAATAACATACAGCAGGTGTCTGCAAATACGTCTTGCATCAGCGCAATTTTTTTAACCATTGAAATGGTGTTTAGTTAGCTCAGTTGGTAAAGTGCAGGAGTCACATCAAGAGGGTTGTGTGTTTGAGCCCACCTTGAGACAGATTTTTTTTCTCTCTTCAACTGATTCTGCAGCAACTGTTTTTTCGGCTTACTTTGGACAGCATAAATGTTTGTGTTTCGGTGTTTGAGCCACATTTCTTGACTGGCCACTCTCTGCTGTCTCAGAAGGCAAGGCAACAAGGAACGCTAACTACGATTAGCCCGAGGAGGATTAGACCTTTTTGAATAACTCTTAACAGGAAAGTCATAGAGTCGTGAGGATGGCACCGTTGGAGGATTTCCAGTTGAAGCGAGGTTTTTATTGTCCAAAGTGACCAGTGAGTGTATCCAGAGCCTCTCCTCGTCTCTGGGCTACGGACCAGGCTGGGATTACATTGGAGGATCAGTGCTATGAGCTGTGGCCAGCCATGCTCAATAAAGTGTTTGACCAGGGGGATGTGTGTGTCTTTTTTTCTCACAATGTTGTATCTGTGTTTTGTGAATCTAACTAACAAAGTGTTCCCTGTTTCCTCCACATACTGGCTCTTACAACGTCTGCATCTGATCAAATATACACAATTTTTGGAATGAACGTTGCCATGGCTATGTGTAGCAAAAACATTGTGGTTGTGTGGATTGCACACCCAAGATTGGTGCTTAAAAAATTCTCAGAAACAAAACTGGATTTGTGTAGTAAGGAATGTGTGTCTGTTTCTTTGAAGAACACCTTGAGGTCAAGTCTGAGGGTAGAATCAAAATCTGGGCCCTTAAAGGTGGTGGTATCAAAAAAGTCCACAGCAGTCTGGCTAATACAATATTTCAGTTTGATGGATCAATTGTGGTTGTTCAGGGAGGTCACAAAGACCTCTCTCAAGTAGGGCTACATTCAACTGCTAAAATCTAGTCAAAATATTAGGAAATCTACTTTTAGGGTTAGGGGTATTATTCTATCTCGATGACCTCCTCTGTGCTGTCCGCCAACTAACTTTGGAGTAGGAGGCCAAAGGCAATGCACATGTATCTCTGGGCACTCCCGACACAGAAATGGGAACCAGAGGAGTCGGAGTGAGCAGAAGTGGGAGAGGGCAGACCGAATCAGCTGTCGTCGGCCCGTTGGCGGTATTGGTAAGTATTAGTTAGGTATTTGGAGTTAAGTGTTAAGTAAACTAGGTATTTTGTAGGTATTAAGCTATTGGATCGTGGAGTTTGTTATTGTTTTTAGTAATGTTATTATTAATAATATTAAGACACATCATCAGTAGTGAGCCTCAGGATCATAGGGTGTTTTGGCCACTTATAACCCTCACCCAAGGAAGGCCTTCCCGAGAGTGATCAAGTCTCGAGGTGTGTCTGATATATTAGTTTTAGTCTGATATTAACATTAACCCTAACCCTCTGGTCGGCCAGTCAGGGTTGGAGTCTGTTGGATCTTTGAATCGAGGTCCCCAGAATTATTTCACCCATACGTGAAGCTAATTTCTGTGTTCCTTACACCTTAGACGCTTTGCGGTGTTGGATTCGGGGCGGAATTTCCAGTGGGACTGATGCCTTTCGGTGGGTTTTTGCATCAGAGGCCAAAACGGAAACCCTAGAGTAGAATATAGGTTAGCGAACGGAAACCCCCTCATTTGCGACCATTCCGCATCCAAGGACGTCCCTCTACAACGTCCGTAGGCAGAGTTACGGTGATGGACCTATGACCTCTTTGATAGGAAGGCAGTAGAGCCACAGGGTTTGCAGCGCTGGACTCGGGGGAGGATTTCGAGTTGATCTGACGCGCCACCCGGCCATGGAGCGAGGTCGAATTTTCATAGGTAAATCTGACAGTGAAGGGAAGTGGTACTTGAAGTGTCTGATGCAGGTGAAGACAGTTGAGTGGTGCGGCGGTGAACGTCTCGGGTTACGTATGTACCCTTGTTCCCCGAGAAGGGGAACGAGACACTGCGTCGTTGATGACACTACGGGAACGCGTGGCAGGGCTGAACTATGAATGAAACTACTCTGATCCTATTGGTGTTACTAGTACGGTAGTGTGTGACAGCGTAACTGGAGGGGGTATATAAGCACGCCGGCACATAGGACACATTAGCCCTTTCTATGAAGCAAGGCACTCCAGGTGGGGTGAGGTGTGGTGGACCAACGCAGTGTCTCGTTCCCCTTCTCGGGGAACAAGGGTTACATACGTAACCCGAGACGTTCCCCTTCGAGGGAACTCGAACTGCGTCGGTGACAACACTATGGGAACGAGATACCCACTTAGGCCGCACCGAAACCCCACCTGCCCCCAGCGTGCAGAACCTGACGGCACGACTAGGAGGAGAGCGCACGGGTGCCGGGTGCAGAAGGCAGGTCCAGACTGTAAAACCGGATAAAAGTGTGAGGGGTGGCCCATCACACAAATCCTGGAGTGACGCCCCTGCGAGGAGGGCCCTAGAAGCCGCCATGCCTCGAGTAGAGTGCGCCCTTACGGCCATAGGTGAAGGCAAACTGCGCACCTGATAGGCCAGGGAAATAGTCTGAACGATCCAGTTGCTGATGGTGTGTTTAGAAGCGGGGAGCCCAGCCTTGGGGGACCCGAAACACACCAGCAACTGGTCTGCTTTCCTCCACCGGGAAGACCTCAGAGTGTAAATACTCAGTACTCTGACAGGGCAGAGCAGATGAAGTCTCCCGTCCTCCGCCGTCACATGAGGTGGGGGATTAAAACGCCTGCAGCACCGTGGACCCTGCCAGTCTGGCCGGAACCTTAGGGACATAACCTGGACAAGGGTGCAGGATGGCCCTGACCCTCCCTGGGGCAAACTCCAGGCATCGGGGAGACACCGAAAGTGCCTGGAGATCCCCCACCCTCCTCAGAGAGGTGATAGCGAGGAGAAAGGTCATCTTAAGGGTCAGGTGCTTGGCCTCAGCCGACTCCAGGGGTTCGAAGGGGGCCTCAGCCAGCGCTTTGAGAACCACTGCCAGGTCCCAGGTGGGAACCATGGAACGAGTCACGGGTCTCATCCTCCGGGCTCCACGGAGGAAGCGCACGACCAGCGGAAGCCTCCCCAAGGGCCCATCACTCAGAGGGGCGTGGAATGCTGCAATGGCAGCCACATATACTTTGAGCGTGGACGGGGAGAGGCCAGTGGAGAAACGGTGCTGGAGGAACTCCAGTATCACAATTACCGAGCAGGTAACTGGGTCCGTTCTCTGCACCAGGTGGTGAACACATTCCACTTTAGGCCGTACATCCTTCTCGTGGACGAGGCTCTGGAGCTGAGCAGCGTTTTGATTGCTCCTGTCGTCAAGCCCAGCTCTAAGAACTGCGCCCCCTCAGGGGCCAGACCCATAGCTGCCACAGGGCCCCCGCCCTGCGGGTGAAAGATCCAGCCCTCCGCCTGGGACAGCAGGTCTCTCCTCAGAGGGACCTGCCAGGGCGGGCCCTCGAGGAGCGATCAACCCCTGTCTCGACAGCAGGTCTGCTCCTTGATTCTGGGTCCCAGGGATGTACATCGCTCTGAGGGACAGCAGTCTCTCCTGGGACCACAGGAGGATCCGATGTGCCAGTTTGCATAATGGGCGCGAGCGCAGACCCCGCTGGTTATTCAAATAGGCCACCACCGCTGTATTGTCGGTCCTGACAAGGACGTGGCGACCGTGGAGAGCGGGCAGAAAACTCCTCAGACTCCTCTGAAAACTGCCAACATTTCCAGGCAATTTATGTGCCAAGAGAAATGATGCGCCTCTCGTGAAGCGGCCGTCCATGACCGCGCCCCATCCTGTGAGTGAGGCGTCTGTTGAAATAATTGGAGAGAGGTAGCTAGCCAGTGCCTCCTCCACTCGTGGCATCGCTCCGTAGCCGTGTTGTCTGATTCCCGTCACGTTGCCAAAGTCCAGCCGGGGGGACGTAGACAGCCGCGCTGAGAAGGGTTTATTCCATGATCACCCACGGCACCCTCGGCGATCTCGCGTTGTGATCCCCAGGATCAGAGCCGCCGCGACAACTCAGCGACCGTGGGGCCTGTGCCACGTGGGGAGCGCATCCGACCATCCTCTAGGAAGAGAGCCGCTCGATACCTCAGCACCCTCAGGGGCAGGGCCTCGCAATGGTCGCAGGCAGCCCCCTCGAGAGCCGCCTGAGCATGCGACATCCCCAGGCATGAGACGCACATCCCATGGGTATCACCCTCCGTGATGAAACGCTCACATGGGAAGATACACTGTCGGAATCGCTTTGACATGATCTGCTGCTTCGTCTCGATGTCAGGTAGGATAATGGAGCTTCCAAACATAGCCAGAGTGCCTGCTGAATAGAAAGAAGCTAATGTGCCGGCGTGCTTATATACCCCCTCCAGTTACGCCGTCACACACTACCGTTCTAGTAACACCAATAGTTCCCGTAGTGTCGTCACCGACGCAAGCTCGCACCTTGCGATTCCAAGGAGGGAGCACCAACCAGCATGCCACAACTGGGCTCTGGACAAAGCACGGCCCCTATGTGGCCCCTTCTGTTTCTGTGTAAAGCTCCTTTTGTGGACTTTATGAGCTAACAGCCACCTAATAAGTTCTAAATGGAGTTTTAATACCAAAATACAACTGTATGATGGGTGTGGGACGCTGATTTGAGCTGTTGTGATTTGGGGCCCCTATGTGGCCCCTGAAAGAAACTAGCTTGGGAAAGGTGGCAAAAGGTTGAGATTCAAGATTCTTGATGGTGTTGTCTCTGTGAGTCTTTTGGGTAAGTGTGAAGCCATTTGGAGCTAAACTCAGAGATTTCTACATGAAAGCCTCTAAAAGGTAGAAGCAGGCTGTTTTAGCCTGTACACACTGAGTTGATGGCTTCCAGTGACCTGTTGTACTTTGGAGTCAAATTTAACTCACTTTCTGTTGTTTTACACAGATCAGTCACAGGAAAGAGTGTTTCACCAGATCTCACCTTTACAACAAACAATACCATTTTCATACAGCCTCTAAAAGGTAGAAGCGGGCTGTTTTAGCCTGTACACACTGAGTTGATGGCTTCCAGTGACCTGTTGTACTTTGGAGTCAAATTTAACTCACTTTCTGTTGTTTTACACAGATCAGTCACAGGGCAGAGGTTTTCACCAGATTTCTTCTTTACAACAAGAAATACCAATTTGATACACCCATATTTCACTGAACAGGACTCTCTTGCTTGTCAAGCCTATGCGAGTGTGTAAAGCTCCTTTTGTGGACTTTATGAGCTAACAGCCACCTAATAAGTTCTAAATGGAGTTGTAATACCAAATTACAACTGTATGATGGGTGTGGGACGCTGATTTGAGCTGTTGTGATATGAGGCCCCCCTATGTGGCCCCTGAAAGAAACTAGCTTGGGAAAGGTGGCAGAAGGTTGAGATTCAAGATCTTGATGGTGTTGTCTCTGTGAGTCTTCTGGGTAAGTTTGAAGCCATTTGGAGCTCAACTCAGAGATTTCAACATGAAAGCCTCTAAAAGGTAGAAGCGGGCTGTTTTAGCCTGTACACACTGAGTTGATGGCTTCCAGTGACCTGTTGGACTTTGGAGTCAAATTTAACTCACTTTCTATTGTTTTACACAGATCAGTCACAGGGCAGAGTGTTTCACCAGATTTCTTCTTTACAACAAGAAATACCAATTTGATACACCCATATTTCACTGAACAGGACTCTCTTGCTTGTCAAGCCTAAGTGAGTGTGTAAAGCTCCTTTTGTGGACTTTATGAGCTAACAGCCACCTAATAAGTTCTAAATGGAGTTGTAATACCAAATTACAACTGTATGATGGGTGTGGGACGCTGATTTGAGCTGTTGTGATATGAGGCCCCCCTATGTGGCCCCTGAAAGAAACTAGCTTGGGAAAGGTGGCAGAAAGTTGAGATTCAAGATTCTTGATGGTGTTGTCTCTGTGAGTCTTCTGGGTAAGTTTGAAGCCATTTGGAGCTCAACGCAGAGATTTCTACATGAAAGCCTCTAAAAGGTAGAAGCAGGCTGTTTTAGCCTGTACACACTGAGTTGTTGGCTTCCAGTGACCTGTTGTACTTTGGAGTCAAATTTAACTCACTTTCTGTTGTTTTACACAGATCAGTCACAGGAAAGAGTGTTTCACCAGATCTCACCTTTACAACAAACAATACCATTTTCATACAGCCTCTAAAAGGTAGAAGCGGGCTGTTTTAGCCTGTACACACTGAGTTGATGGCTTCCAGTGACCTGTTGGACTTTGGAGTCAAATTTAACTCACTTTCTATTGTTTTACACAGATCAGTCACAGGGCAGAGTGTTTCACCAGATTTCTTCTTACAACAAGAAATACCAATTTGATACACCCATATTTCACTGAACAGGACTCTCTTGCTTGTCAAGCCTAAGTGAGTGTGTAAAGCTCCTTTTGTGGACTTTATGAGCTAACAGCCACCTAATAAGTTCTAAATGGAGTTGTAATACCAAATTACAACTGTATGATGGGTGTGGGACGCTGATTTGAGCTGTTGTGATATGAGGCCCCCCTATGTGGCCCCTGAAAGAAACTAGCTTGGGAAAGGTGGCAGAAAGTTGAGATTCAAGATTCTTGATGGCGTTGTCTCTGTAAGACTTCTCGGTAAGTTTGAAGCCATTTGGAGCTCAACTCAGAGATTTCTACATGAAAGCCTCTAAAAGGTAGAAGCAGGCTGTTTTAGCCTGTACACACTGAGTTGTTGGCTTCCAGTGACCTGTTGTACTTTGGAGTCAAATTTAACTCACTTTCTGTTGTTTTACACAGATCAGTCACAGGAAAGAGTGTTTCACCAGATCTCACCTTTACAACAAACAATACCATTTTCATACAGCCTCTAAAAGGTAGAAGCGGGCTGTTTTAGCCTGTACACACTGAGTTGATGGCTTCCAGTGACCTGTTGTACTTTGGAGTCAAATTTAACTCACTTTCTGTTGTTTTACACAGATCAGTCACAGGGCAGAGTGTTTCACCAGATTTCTTCTTTACAACAAGAAATACCAATTTGATACACCCATATTTCACTGAACAGGACTCTCTTGCTTGTCAAGACTATGCGAGTGTGTAAAGCTCCTTTTGTGGACTTTATGAGCTAACAGCCACCTAATAAGTTCTAAATGGAGTTGTAATACCAAATTACAACTGTATGATGGGTGTGGGACGCTGATTTGAGCTGTTGTGATATGAGGCCCCCCTATGTGGCCCCTGAAAGAAACTAGCTTGGGAAAGGTGGCAGAAGGTTGAGATTCAAGATTCTTGATGGTGTTGTCTCTGTGAGTCTTCTGGGTAAGTTTGAAGCCATTTGGAGCTCAACTCAGAGATTTCAACATGAAAGCCTCTAAAAGGTAGAAGCGGGCTGTTTTAGCCTGTACACACTGAGTTGATGGCTTCCAGTGACCTGTTGGACTTTGGAGTCAAATTTAACTCACTTTCTATTGTTTTACACAGATCAGTCACAGGGCAGAGTGTTTCACCAGATTTCTTCTTTACAACAAGAAATACCAATTTGATACACCCATATTTCACTGAACAGGACTCTCTTGCTTGTCAAGCCTAAGTGAGTGTGTAAAGCTCCTTTTGTGGACTTTATGAGCTAACAGCCACCTAATAAGTTCTAAATGGAGTTGTAATACCAAATTACAACTGTATGATGGGTGTGGGACGCTGATTTGAGCTGTTGTGATATGAGGCCCCCCTATGTGGCCCCTGAAAGAAACTAGCTTGGGAAAGGTGGCAGAAAGTTGAGATTCAAGATTCTTGATGGTGTTGTCTCTGTGAGTCTTCTGGGTAAGTTTGAAGCCATTTGGAGCTCAACTCAGAGATTTCTACATGAAAGCCTCTAAAAGGTAGAAGCAGGCTGTTTTAGCCTGTACACACTGAGTTGATGGCTTCCAGTGACCTGTTGTACTTTGGAGTCAAATTTAACTCACTTTCTGTTGTTTTACACAGATCAGTCACAGGAAAGAGTGTTTCACCAGATCTCACCTTTACAACAAACAATACCATTTTCATACAGCCTCTAAAAGGTAGAAGCGGGCTGTTTTAGCCTGTACACACTGAGTTGATGGCTTCCAGTGACCTGTTGGACTTTGGAGTCAAATTTAACTCACTTTCTATTGTTTTACACAGATCAGTCACAGGGCAGAGTGTTTCACCAGATTTCTTCTTTACAACAAGAAATACCAATTTGATACACCCATATTTCACTGAACAGGACTCTCTTGCTTGTCAAGCCTAAGTGAGTGTGTAAAGCTCCTTTTGTGGACTTTATGAGCTAACAGCCACCTAATAAGTTCTAAATGGAGTTGTAATACCAAATTACAAATGTATGATGGGTGTGGGACGCTGATTTGAGCTGTTGTGATATGAGGCCCCCCTATGTGGCCCCTGAAAGAAACTAGCTTGGGAAAGGTGGCAGAAGGTTGAGATTCAAGATTCTTGATGGTGTTGTCTCTGTGAGTCTTCTGGGTAAGTTTGAAGCCATTTGGAGCTCAACTCAGAGATTTCAACATGAAAGCCTCTAAAAGGTAGAAGCAGGCTGTTTTAGCCTGTACACACTGAGTTGATGGCTTCCAGTGACCTGTTGTACTTTGGAGTCAAATTTAACTCACTTTCTGTTGTTTTACACAGATCAGTCACAGGAAAGAGTGTTTCACCAGATCTCACCTTTACAACAAACAATACCATTTTCATACAGCCTCTAAAAGGTAGAAGCGGGCTGTTTTAGCCTGTACACACTGAGTTGATGGCTTCCAGTGACCTGTTGGACTTTGGAGTCAAATTTAACTCACTTTCTATTGTTTTACACAGATCAGTCACAGGGCAGAGTGTTTCACCAGATTTCTTCTTTACAACAAGAAATACCAATTTGATACCCATATTTCACTGAACAGGACTCTCTTGCTTGTCAAGCCTAAGTGAGTGTGTAAAGCTCCTTTTGTGGACTTTATGAGCTAACAGCCACCTAATAAGTTCTAAATGGAGTTGTAATACCAAATTACAAATGTATGATGGGTGTGGGACGCTGATTGAGCTGTTGTGATATGAGGCCCCCTATGTGGCCCCTGAAAGAAACTAGCTTGGGAAAGGTGGCAGAAGGTTGAGATTCAAGATTCTTGATGGTGTTGTCTCTGTGAGTCTTCTGGGTAAGTTTGAAGCCATTTGGAGCTCAACTCAGAGATTTCAACATGAAAGCCTCTAAAAGGTAGAAGCAGGCTGTTTTAGCCTGTACACACTGAGTTGATGGCTTCCAGTGACCTGTTGTACTTTGGAGTCAAATTTAACTCACTTTCTGTTGTTTTACACAGATCAGTCACAGGAAAGAGTGTTTCACCAGATCTCACCTTTACAACAAACAATACCATTTTCATACAGCCTCTAAAGGTAGAAGCGGGCTGTTTTAGCCTGTACACACTGAGTTGATGGCTTCCAGTGACCTGTTGTACTTTGGAGTCAAATTTAACTCACTTTCTGTTGTTTTACACAGATCAGTCACAGGGCAGAGTGTTTCACCAGATTTCTTCTTTACTGCAAACAATACCAATTTGATACACCCATATTTCACTGAACAGGACTCTCTTGCTTGTCAAGCCTAAGTGAGTGTGTAAAGCTCCTTTTGTGGACTTTATGAGCTAACAGCCACCTAATAAGTTCTAAATGGAGTTTTAATACCAAAATACAACTGTATGATGGGTGTGGGACGCTGATTTGAGCTGTTGTGATATGAGGCCCCCTATGTGGCCCTGAAAGAAACTAGCTTGGGAAAGGTGGCAGAAGGTTGAGATTCAAGATTCTTGATGTGTTGTCTCTGTGAGTCTTCTGGGTAAGTTTGAAGCCATTTGGAGCTCAACTCAGAGATTTCTACATGAAAGCCTCTAAAAGGTAGAAGCAGGCTGTTTTAGCCTGTACACACTGAGTTGATGGCTTCCAGTGACCTGTTGGACTTTGGAGTCAAATTTAACTCACTTTCTGTTGTTTTACACAGATCAGTCACAGGACAGAGTGTTTCACCAGATCTCACTTTACAGCAAACAATACCAATTTCATACATCCATATTTCTCTGAACAGTACTCTTTTGCTTCTTAAGCCTAAGCGAGTGTGTAAAGCTCCTTTTGTGGATTTTATGAGCTAACAACCACCTAATAAGTTCTAAATGGAGTTTTAATACAGAAATACAACTGTATGATGGGTGTGGGACGCTGATTTGAGCTGTTGTGATTTGGCCCCTGAAAGAAACTAGCTTGGGAAAGGCGGCAGAAGGTTGAGATTCAAGATTCTTGATGGTGTATTGTCTGTAAGTCTTCTCGGTAAGTTTGAAGCCATTTGGAGCTCAACTCAGAGATTTCTACATGAAAGCCTCTAAAAGGTAGAAGCAGGCTGTTTTAGCCTGTACACACTGAGTTGATGGCTTCCAGTGACCTGTTGTACTTTGGAGTCAAATTTAACTCACTTTCTGTTGTTTTACACAGATCAGTCACAGGACAGAGTGTTTCACCAGATCTCAACTTTACATCAAACAATACCAATTTCATACAGCCATATTTCACTGAACAGGACTCATGTAGAGATTTCTACATGAAAGCCTCTAAAAGGTAGAAGCAGGCTGTTTTAGCCTGTACACACTGAGTTGATGGCTTCCAGTGACCTGTTGGACTTTGGAGTCAAATTTAACTCACTTTCTGTTGTTTACACAGATCATTCACAGGACAGAGTGTTTCACCAGATCTCACCTTTACACAAAAAATACCAATTCGATACACCCATATTTCTCTGAACAGTACTCTTTTGCTTCTCAAGCCTAAGCGAGTGTGTAAAGCTCCTTTTGTGGACTTTATGAGCTAACAGCCACCTAATAAGTTCTAAATGGAGTTTTAATACCAAAATACAACTGTATGATGGGTGTGGGATGCTGATTTGAGCTGTTGTGATTTGGGGCCCCTATATGGCCCCTGAAAGAAACTAGCTTGGGAAAGGCGGCAGAAGGTTGAGATTCAAGATTCTTGATGGTGTATTGTCTGTAAGTCTTCTCGGTAAGTTTGAAGCCATTTGGAGCTCAACTCAGAGATTTCTACATGAAAGCCTCTAAAAGGTAGAAGCAGGCTGTTTTAGCCTGTACACACTGAGTTGATGGCTTCCAGTGACCTGTTGGACTTTGGAGTCAAATTTAACTCACTTTCTGTTGTTTTACACAGATCAGTCACAGGACAGAGTGTTTCACCAGATCATCTATACAGCAAACAATACCAATTCATACAGCCATATTCTCTGAACAGTACTTTTTTGCTTCTTAGCGTAAGAGAGTTGTAAGCTCCTTTTGTGGACTTTATGAGCTAACAACCACCTAATAAGTTCTAAATGGAGTTTTAATACCAAAATACAACTGTATGAGGGTGTGGGACGCTGATTTGAGCTGTTGTGATTTGGGGCCCTATATGGCCCTGAAAGAACTAGCTTGGGAAAGGCGGCAGAAGGTTGAGATTCAAGATTCGTGATGGTGTTGTGTCTGTAAGTCTTCTCGGAAGTTTGAAGCCATTTGGAGCTCAACTCAGAGATTTCTACATGAAAGCCTCTAAAAGGTAGAAGCAGGCTGTTTTAGCCTGTACACACTGAGTTGATGGCTTCCAGTGACCTGTTGGACTTTGGAGTCAAATTTAACTCACTTTCTGTTGTTTTACACAGATCAGTCACAGGACAGAGTGTTTCACCAGATCTCACCTTTACAGCAAACAATACCAATTTCATACAGCCATATTTCTCTGAACAGTACTCTTTTGCTTCTTAAGCCTAAGCGAGTGTAAAGCTCCTTTTGTGGATTTTATGAGCTAATAACCACCTAATAAGTTCTAAATGGAGTTTTAATACCAAAATACAACTGTATGATGGGTGTGGGATGCTGATTTGAGCTGTTGTGATTTGGGGCCCCTATGTGGCCCTGAAAGAAACTAGCTTGGGAAAGGCGGCAGAAGGTTGAGATTCAAGATTCTTATGGTTTGTGTATGTAAGTCGTCTCGGTAAGTTTGAAGCCATTTGGAGCTCAACTCAGAGATTTCTACATGAAAGCCTCTAAAAGGTAGAAGCAGGCTGTTTTAGCCTGTACACATTGAGTTGATGGCCAGTGACCTGTTGGACTTTGGAGTCAAATTTAACTCACTTTCTGTGTTTTACACAGATCAGTCACAGGACAGAGTGTTTCACCAGATCTCACCTTTACAAAAACAATACCAATATCATACAGTCATATTTGACTGAACAGGACTCATGTAGAGATTTCTACATGATAGCCTCTAAAAGGTAGAAGCAGGCTGTTTTAGCCTGTACACACTGAGTTGATGGCTACCTGTTGGACTTTGGAGTCAAATTTAACTCACTTTCTGTTGTTTTACACAGATCAGTCACAGGACAGAGTGTTTCACCAGATCTCATCTTTACAGCAAACAATACTAATTTCATACAGCCATATTTCACTGAAAAGGACTCCCTTGCTTCTTAAGCCTCAGCAAGTGTGTAAAGCTCGTTTTGTGGACTTTATGAGCTAACAACCACCTAATAAGTTCAAAATGGAGTTTTAATACCAAAATACAACTGTTTGATGGGTGTGGGACGCTGATTTGAGCTGTTGTGATTTGGGGCCCTATGTGGCCCTGAAAGAAACTAGCTGGGAAAGGCGGCAGAAGGTTGAGATTCAAGATTCTTGATGGTGTTGTGTCTGTAAGTCTTCTCGGTAAGTTTGAAGCCATTTGGAGCTCAACTCAGAGATTTCTACATGAAAGCCTCTTTAAGGTAGAAGCAGGCTGTTTAGCCTGTACACTGAGTTGATGGCTTCCAGTGACTGTGGGACTTGGAGTCAAATTTAACTCACTTTCTGTTGTTTTACACAGATCAGTCACAGGACAGAGTGTTTCACCAGATTCACCTTACAGCAAACAATACCAATTTCATACAGCCATATTTTCTGAACAGTACTCTTTTGCTTCTTAAGCCTAAGCGAGTGTGTAAAGCCTTTTGTGGATTTTATGAGCTAATAACCCCTAATAAGTTCTAAATGGAGTTTTAATACCAAAATACAACTGTATGATGGGTGTGGATGCTGATTTGAGCTGTGTGATTTGGGGCCCCTATGTGGCCCCTGAAAGAAACTAGCTTGGGAAAGGCGGCAGAAGGTTGAGATTCAAGATTCTTTATGGTGTTGTGTATGTAAGTCGTCTCGGTAAGTTTGAAGCCATTTGGAGCTCAACTCAGAGATTTCTACATGAAAGCCTCTAAAAGGTAGAAGCAGGCTGTTTTAGCCTGTACACATTGAGTTGATGGCTTCCAGTGACCTGTTGGACTTTGGAGTCAAATTTAACTCACTTTCTGTTGTTTTACACAGATCAGTCACAGGACAGAGTGTTTCACCAGATCTCACCTTTACAAAAAACAATACCAATATCATACAGTCATATTTGACTGAACAGGACTCATGTAGAGATTTCTACATGATAGCCTCTAAAAGGTAGAGCAGGCTGTTTTAGCCTGTACACACTGAGTTGATGGCT
>NW_024044237.1:8184480-8202480 GCF_014851395.1 Micropterus salmoides
ACCTGCAGAGGTAAATTCTTTCTAAAATAACTTTTTAATGTTTTGCATTGTACGTTCAATTGTTACCAACTGCTGCTTTAATAGTGTGCTGACTAGGGGTGCAACAGCCAATCAGCATAGTCGACAAAAATAGATTATTAAATTCGTTGCCAGCGAAGAGCGTTGCAGCATTTCACTCTTCGCTCAGCCAGAAAGGTCGTGAACTGCAGCAAAGCTGAGCTCTCCTGGAAACACCGGAGCATCTGAAGAGGGGGCGCGTAACGTCGTGTCTCTGTGGATGATGAAGGCTGCATTCAAAAGTCTTTTTTGCTTAAGAAGTTTCCTAACTGAGTGAAGTGAACAGGAAGTATTACAGTGGCAGCCATGATAAGAGCTGGTCGAATTCTCTAAAAGCTAAGGAAAGGTGCCTCAATGCTTCCTTTCATATCTCCTTTAGCACAGGGTACATCTGACCATCCTTTACGAAAGGAAAGGGAGAATGACGTCCCACAATTCCTTGCGGCAGCAACATTTAAAGCGGCGCACATTCTCAAACTCAAATGATAAAATCCATCAACCACATTTAGCAAGATCCTTGCAATACAGATGCACATTATGATACTTTAATAAGACTCACAGTTACCTTCTTTCTTTTGTTTTTTTTGTAATCTGATACTGTTTCAACACCGTTTTATGTTTCGGTTTGTTGAATTGTTTTGGTAGTTGCATTAAGTATTTTCTACAATAAAAATAAATAAATCACCAACCATGACGGATAAAGGAGGTTGATCACCATGTAAGTTACCATTGGCTATTAAGCCTTTTCTCTCTTATGCCATAACTTGCTAATATGCATAGCCTATATCTTAAACTGTCAACAATAACTGAGACCCATGTCAGCTGTCTTGTAACGTGATCAAAGTGAGGATAATGTTGCAGCGTGTAGCCTCACGTTATGTACTGCAGCCTTCAGCAAATTAATACTTCAGTCACAGATGCTGACACCCTCGCCTTAATAAAGGCAAAGACCAAGCTGGATAACCTCTACAGTAGGCGTTTCCCACACACTGATTTATTTGTGGCGGCCTGCCACATTATCAATGCTGATTTTCGATTGACTTTGTTATTTAAAATGGGTAAAATCGTAAATGATGACGGAGCGCTGCACAGCACATATATATTCTCTCAGCATCTCCTCTCTGTCTGTCTGTGTCTCTCTCTCTCTCTCTCTCTCTCTCTCTCTCTCTCTCTCTCTCTCTCTCTCTCTCTCTCTCTCTCTCTCTCTCTCTCTCTCTCTCTCTCTCTCTCTCTCTCTCTCTCTCTGCACAGTTACTAATTTGTGGGAAACACTGTATTTACATACAACTGGGATTCATGTTGATAAATACGCCTATGGGTGGGCAGGAGGGTGAGTGTGAGCAAACATTCTCAATGTGACAACCCTGTCCATTATTTGGTGACTGGTAAGCTACCTTATCTGCCTTTTTGCTATCTTGGTTATTAAGTAATATATTCCACCGTGGTGTCCACCTTTAGATGGCCTGCGTTACAACAACACGGGGCGCATTGTAGTTTCATCGCGGCAGGTCATGTCAGTAAAATCCGCCGTCGCATAATTAAGTCGCTTAGAAAAGAGCAGTCGGATTCTCTTAGACCCGCCTTACGGATTTTCCTTCACATCTTTCCTTGACCTCATGACGTTTTCCATCGAGGTCAAGGAAAGGTGGTTAGGAAAGGAGATTTTTTTTTTTTTGACATTTCGGATGCAGCCGAAGAGTCGTCTCGGTTATGGCGTGTCGCCATATTATGGCGAGTGGATAGTGCCAAAGCAAGGATCACCAGGAGAAGGATAAGGAGCAGTCTACCCTGCCGTCGCCGCCAGACCGTGTGGATTTTTCAAAGGGAGTGATTGGAACTGCAGACGGGAGACCGGCGGCGACTTAGAATTCCTGTATAAATATACACCTATTAAATACATCTGAACTGAGTACGTCACCACCAGTACACCAACACAGCCTGTGTTAAATGCATTTATTCTTGTGGCGACTAGGAACTCTGGAGTGCATTGTCTGTGTTGTGCTTATTGTTTGGAGTCACTGTTGTCACTGTTGTTTGGAGTCACTGTTATTTTGTAAATGTAAAAAATGTAAAATGTAAATGCTCCGTACTTGTATAGCGCCTTTCTAGTCTTTCTAGTCTAGACCACTCAAAGCGCTTTTACACTACATCTGCATTCACCAGTCACACACATTCATACACTGAGCCTAAGTGCTCAAACGGAAACTAACATTCACACTCATTCGTACACTGGCGGAATAGCCACCAGGCAATTCGGGGTTCAGTATCTTGCCCAAGGACACTTCGACACGCAACCAGGGGGAGCCAGGCATTGAACCGCCGACCTTCCGATTAACGGCCAACCCGCTCTACCTCCTGAGCCACAGCCGCCCCATTTTTGTCCTATAAATATCCACTACTATAATAACTACTTATAAAATGAATCATTCAAGCATTAGAGCTGTGTTTCATGCTTATTCAGTTTAGTAAAGTTTGATGCTGTTCTGAAGCTTTTGATTGGTTCTCATGTTTTAATTTGCAGCGCCGCCCCTCTGCCAGGTAAACTGCCTCTCACTGTCTTTTTAAAATTGTTAACATTTGAAAACAAAACATTTATGGCAGCATCAAATGTGGGGAAAATATTTTTTGTGTATTTAATATATTATCTCAGTTAACAAATTAAAGATGGGAGTCTTGAACTTCAATTTGTCTCTATCTATAATGCAACAATGTAGCATCATTTCATGGCCTGTAGGCTGCTCAATTAAATTCCAAATATTACCAGTTATATTTTTGAAGTTATAGCTATAGTCTATTAACAAATACATGCAAAAACACGCTCAATGTAATTTTTAAAATACTTAAACAATTATTTGAGTTTTTGCAGCCTAATAAAAGACCAGGTCCAATAAAAAGGTTTCTGGAAGGAAAGACTTTTGCAGATTTCATCGACTAGATGGAGCCATAGCCTTTGTAATGTGCTGCAAATACATTTATTCATTTAGCTGACGCTTTTGTCCAAAGCGACTTACAATTGCTATACATGTGAGAGGTCGCACGCCTCTGGAGCAATTAGGGGTTAAGTGTCTTGCTCAGGGACACAATGGTGGATGGGATTGAACCCGGGTCTCTCACACCAAAGGCATAGTCTTATCCATTGCGCCATCACCACACCAATATAAGCAGAAATTTTTAAGTGTAGTTAAATTGCACAAACCTTTAATTTGCAGATTGTTTAGACTCTTAACTAAACAACATAATATAACCTTACTCATAACATTTTGACATTGTATTAATTTTTTGTGAGTTTTACAGGCCCTTGTCTTGTCAGAATACACCTTGTTCTGAGTAACTATTTGATGTGTATGTGGGCATGGCGCTGTGTTTAGTTTGTGAGATTGAGTGTGATGTAGTTTTCGTGTATAAACAAGTTTAAAGCAGACCAACGGAAACAGTGATAGCTGCCATTAACGTGGCCAAGTTCTCTCTACACTTTCCTGGAAGCATGTAGTTTCAGAGTCCATGAACTTTAGCAACTCTTGCTTGCTTGCTTCCAGCTTCCTCAGTAGCAATGAGAAGGCCATAGGTGTCATTTACACTGGGGACATTTGAAATGGCTGATGGCAGTATTTGTTAAAAATGTTCTGAAAAATAGCTTCCACGAAGAAATGTTAACTAACAAATGAAAATGCTAGAGAAAGGTTTATTTGCACAATAAGAAAACATGCAATGAAATTTAAATATAAAAGAAACAAATGTGCAATGTCCAAAAAAAGTAAGCTAAAACATACAAGCTGCTGATCAGTGAATTATATTCTGTTATATTTTTATATTCATGAATTGTCACCTGCTGGCTGAATTAGACATTTCCACCATAAATTGGAGCAGAAAATGTCTCCAGAATGCAGGAAATTAAGTGTTTAATGCTCCTAATTTTCTCACGGTGGACTCTCATATCTTTCAGCATTTCTTGTTTCTTTAAAATAGTGTTAAAAATAAATAATTCATTTATTTTACGTTATTTAACGTTTTGTGATTGGGAGGGGGAATTTATTGAACATATTTCTAAAAAAGATATTTTGCACCAAATACGAAGTGATTTAGGCGGGAAACGCTGCTCCCTTATGGCTTTTGCAAATAAGGAATCGTTTATAATCATTTTACAGTGTGAAACATATCTGAACCAGTGGAGCAAAGAAACATGTCCATGATGTGAACGGGAGCAAACCCACCGCCAAATGAAGACACTCCTGCTAGAATACATTTTCTTCCAATCTTCTACTTATCTTGTCCCTCTTTTCTTCCTGTGCAGATGTGTCATAAAGCATCTGGAGGGTTTGGTAGTGCAGTACGATCTGACGGTGAGGGACAGCGATGGATCTGTGGTCCAGTTCCTGTACGGTGAAGACGGGCTGGATATCCCCAAGACTCAGTTCCTGCAGCCAAGACAGTTCCCCTTCATAGAGGACAACTATGAGGTGAAACGGAGCAAGACACTAACCGCGTTGTTGTTGGTATCATGTCGTGAATAATTACATGTACAGAAATAACGCAGATGAAATTTTTATTTTTTTATTTTTTATTTTTTTTACAAAGCATTAAAAATTACCTAAGCTGTAGAAATTTGCCTTTATACTGAATTCTGTGAAGGTAACGCAGTGAACCAGCTTCAGATTTTCAAAGAAGCCTCAGAGACTCTGATCGAGCGTAGGCTAAACCACAAGCACAGCTGCTGCTCCTGACAACAGAGGTGTAAACCTGACTCAGACTTTAAACTGCAGCTATGCTAATGACAGAGCATGAGGACTAATCCACAGTCCGCTGTAAATAAGTATTTAGAAAAATCGCAGCCTTGTCAAATTCAGTGCTTCCTCCTCAGTGGATGCCACTGGCCAAAATGGCTGCCACAGTGAAGGTGTAGTTCATGGGCCCCATGGTGCTCTAACATGGCCACTGGGGATAAATATGTACTACACACAAACACTAAGCGGCACGAGCTGAACTAGTGAATATCACTCTCCAGTTGTTCATCACTGAAAGTAAATGTTAATCTTGTAACTGTGTAAATGTCATAATGTATTTGTCCTTTTACAACACAAATTTGTATAAGAAAATGCAAGCTGTTCCTTTTAAATGTTAAACCAAAACGTTAGATGACAAGATTGATACCACTTCCCTGTAGTTCAGTGTTTTACTGGTGCGGTTTGAGGTTAATGCTCACCACACAGTCGAGTCTTTTTATTTAGCACAGAGAAGGGAAGCTGTGCATATCTTTTAAACAATGTTGTTGTCTTTGTGTTTGAATAAAATATGCCGTTTGGTAGAACAGTAACCTGAACAGTGTTTTAAAAAAACAAAAACAAAAAAAAACAAACAAACAAAAAAGCCACCAACCAAGTGTTTCCTCATTCCTGGTAGGTCATCAAGAGGTCCCAGGGTCTGGATGAGGTTTTGGCACGTTTGGATCCTCACACTGCTAATAAACATTTTGGGGCCATCCAGCGCTGGAGAGCAAAGAGGGAGGTGGCATGTCCACGCAGAGGTACATTTTGTTCTTACGTCTCGCTGCTGTCTGATTTATAATCAGATATTGAGATATTGTAGTGTATTTAAGTTGATTTAAAATGCATAAATTGTTTGGAAATCTATCTAACTCAGTTTCTAATATTAAATAAGATAGGTCTGAAAACTCACAATGAGCTTTTCTAGATCAGTAGATCATGAATTTGAAGGTTGTACATTGCCTATGTGAACGTCAGTCTGTAATGTTTGGGCATGTGTGTTTTTGTTTTCCGTGTCAGGAGCGTTCTTGCTTTTTTCCCAGAAGAAGTTGGCCAAACTGAAACAAACAGAAGAGCAAAGAACAGAGCCACAGCATGTCCACAGCAGAAGGGCTGCTGCACTGCAGGTATTTATGCCCAACAAAATTCAGATGTCTGAGAAATGTGCCCATTTTGGTGTCACACTCACAGCCTCAGTACACTACAGTCATACAGTATGAAGTGGACTGCTGACCCTTTAACCTAGTCAAACCAAACTCTCATTTGAACTCGTGCTTCCTCCGCAGCTCGTTCAGCAGTGGCACTCCCTGGATGAATCCAGCAGATCAAAATACAGCAGGAAGGCCTCCCGTTGCCCTGAGCCCTCTCTGGGCTTGTTAAGGCCTGACGTGTGCTTTGGATCAGTATCTGAAAACTTTCACGACATCACAGACAAGTACCTGCAGGACAGAGGCTCGGTGAATCACAACAGCCTGGATGCCAACAGGTACTGAATAAATATCTGTTCCTGTAAGGAAACGTAATACAGCTTTCTTAAAACTGAAATGACAGTGGAAAACTCCTTCCCTTTTGTATTCCTAAGCCAAATATGCAAGCATGTAAGGATTTAGATTTGGTGACACTTCACCTTGGATTTGTCGAAGGGACTCCTCGCCATAGCACTGGACATTGCAGGGGCGCTTGCTTTCACAATAAAACAAGGGAGCATATTACTGCCCTTTATTTGGTCATTTCAGGGATTCCCCTCTACCTTGATAATTTTACAAACATAATTAATAATACCATCAGATGCTCAGAGTAAATCTTTTTGGCAGGGCTACAAAAAGTTTTTCCTTTGTGTGAGCTAAAATAATCCCTGTCTCTCTCTGTGCGATCTCAGCCTTCGCCAGCTTCTGCACTATAAGTGGCAGCGCTCGCTGTGTGATCCAGGTGAAGCAGTGGGTCTGCTGGCAGCGCAGTCCATAGGTGAGCCCTCCACCCAGATGACCCTCAACACCTTCCACTTTGCTGGCAGAGGAGAGATGAACGTCACTTTGGGAATACCTCGGTAAAGTGCCTCCACGCCGAACGCGTTCTTTCCCTTTTCATGTACATGGGAACACGTTATCCAGGGCAAACACCAAGATGTGTGTAGTTCCTCCGCAAGATAATTAAAACACACCTTCCATTGCTGCAAAAAAAAAAAACCATGCCCCCTCCCCCACTTTTACCCACCAGTATTCTGTAGACATTGAATTTACTTAGGTGCAGTAATAGTACACATGATGTACTGCCTAATAAATAAATAAATAATAAAGAAATCAAATACTGTCAAATAAAAGGGGAAATGCCCCCACGTAACTATTCCTGTCCTATTTACAGCAGTGAGTTATGAAAAGAAAGGGTGGACGTGAACATGAAGTGCAACAGTCTGGTTAAAGAAAGATCAACTGTGAAGTGCAAATTCAAAGAGGCTTGTCAGTAGTCTGCACCATACAGTGGTGTTACCACTCACCTCAGGCTACGTGTTAGAGCATCACAGTCAATCTGAAGTTTGGGCCCGACAGCTCCTCCTTACTGCCGCACTGTGAGCATGAGTCATTTAACAGTTTATGTGTAACCTATCATATTTTGATAATAAACTGCTCTTATTGTGTAATTCAAGTCTAGGTAGCTGCACAGTATTTTAGCCAAACATGTGGTTTGAATACATTGAAATTAAATTAAAGGTAATTAAATACTGATCCAAGGCTGTAGCCTCCATAGCAAGAAGCATTTGTTGCCATTTAAAATTAACAAAAGATTAAAGCACCAGACACCCTGAAATCCGTTAAAAATTAAATTATTTCGATGCAGAGTACAGATCCAATACCAGTGTAAAATAAATAACTGTATTCCTCTCTGTGCGGACAAGACTGAGAATCATTCTTTTATATGTAAGGCAACACCAGGCTAGACTTAAACAGTTAGCTTCCTAACTTTGTGAAACAAAAGCGATGTTAGCTGTCCTAGCAAAATGTTCAGGTCCACCTGATCCAGCTTTGAGTCAGTGTCAGATTGGTGCATCTCTAGTGATGCTCACTGATTAGTGCCTAGAAGTTGGTTTCATTTCAGATTGTTAGGGACAAATAAGATTTGAAACAGGCTCATGAATGCATATTTAAAATCAAATAAAGTTGTAATTAGATATGTCTCTCTTGTTCCCTTTGCTTTTCCTTTTCTCTGAGAAATATTATGCTTTTTGCACTGCCTGTATTTTAACTTGGAGTCTGTGAATTTGTCGTGTTGTGTGCAAGACAGGTTGGGGCTCTGCAAATCTCATAGCGGGGCAGTTCTGGAGTTAATTGTACAAAAAGCCTTTACTGAAACACCTTTCTGACATCAGCACTTCCTAATTTTGTCTTGTTTACTCTTCCCTGCTTCATTCATCAAGCCTTCCACCATACTTCTCCTCTCTGCCTCACTCTCTCTATACATGTGTGTGTCTGGCAGACTGAGAGAGATCCTGATGGTGGCCAGCTCCAACATTAAAACTCCCATGATGAGCGTTCCCGTGCTAAACAACAGGAAAGCCTTGAAGAGAGCCAAGATGCTCCGTAAGAAACTCACCAGAGTCTGTCTGGCTGAGGTAAGTTTCAGCTTCTCCTGTGTTTGTTCCTTGTTTTGGTCTTACTCTACTTACTTACACTTCTATAATCCCTTTTTTGCTTGACTCATCTTCCCATGTCTATCAGTTCTGTTTGTGGCTTTTTTGGTGTCTCTTTGTCAGGTTTAGTCACACTAGAATTTTCCCTTTCTTCACCTTTTTGTGACTTTTTTTTCACTTTGTGTTTGCACATGTAAATAGTAGTGTTCCTAGTTGTGTTTGGAGATGTCCTTACCCGTGTGCTTACCTCACACTTTTGCATTTGAGAAGTGTGTGGGGAAGTAAAAGCTAGAACTCACCACAACTTTGTGGGGTGTGTGTGGGTGTGTGTGGTGTGAGAGCAGGTGCTGCAAAAGGTTGATGTTGTAGAGACATTACGGATCGAAAATCACGAAAAGTTGCGGACATTCAAGGTGACCTTTCACTTCCTGCCTCCTGACCGTTACTGTGACGATAAGCTGCTATCACCTGACCAGATCCTCCACTACATGGAAACTAGGTGGGTGGGTGTGTGTGGGTGGGTGTGTGAGGGCTGTTAGTTTCCCTGTAGCAGAATCCATTATGAAATGATAACCTCATATTAACCTCTCATCTGGTCTGTTTTTACTCTTTGTTTGGTTGCCTGTTCTCCCAGGTTTTTCCGTCTTCTCCTCGAAGGCATTAAGAAGCGCAGCGCCAAGCTGGCCTCCATCGCCGTTGAAACGAGGAAGGCCACGCTCAGAGATAAGGACACCGTTGGTGATGGAACCGCTGACACAGCAGGGGTTTGTTTTTAATTGGCCTATCTTCATTTCATTATCCCCTTTTGTAGGTTGTCACTCGTCATTGAATGTTTTATCTGAACTTTGATTTCCCTTCTTTTGAATTCCAAAAAAAAAAGCTGAAGTATGTTTGTTGTTGACATTCATCAGGTAGATGACGGGGATGGAGAAGAGGAGCGAGAGATTGTTGATGACCAGGGGAACGAAGGAGACGCTGATGCTTCAGACGCCAAGCGCAAAGACAAACAGGAAGAGGAGGTATGAAGATGGAAGGAGTACTTCTTTTTTGTTTCCTTTGGGGCGTTCACCCAAAGAGAAACATATTTATTTTCAAAAAATGCTAAAAAGTGTTTACAAAGTTCTCACAAACATTCTCTATAATATCCTAGGCTCTACCTGGACCCTTCAGGCAATAGGTAACGTCCTCCCCTTTTAAAAAAGGTGTATATATTAGTATTCAAAAAGAAAAAGAAATATAGCTGCAAGCGGCGCTAATCAGGATACAAGCAAGCCGTAAAAAATGCAACATTCGACATTTTCAGAGAAGAACAGATGCAGATGATTTAAGAGATTAAAGTAATGAAAGAATTTAGTCTTGGAGATAATTGCGAAAACGCAAACTTGAGTGTCATTATATGTACCTGACTACTGGGTGAAAGGTTCAACCCACCTGCAACACTTTGTGTTTAAGAGTTTAAGCTGCACAAACACTTTTTAGCAGAGAAAAATAAGAAAGTGTCATGGGACCCAAATAAAATGGAAAAATTAGACTCAAGCAAGTCTGACTTGGTCACCTGGGGATTTGAACCCTGGAATTTGCAAAACCCTTTTTACTCCCCTCCAGCTCTCTCTGTAGCTCAGACGATCCCTGCTACCTGTGCTAATCCATTCTTTCACCCAGATTCTTTGTCTTTATAATTGCTGTCTTTATAATAACAAACAGCTGTTTCGTCTGTCTGTTCGCATCATTTCCCGTTTCACATTTCACGTGTTTTCTTGACAAAACGTGGTTTGGAGACCAGCGTTGGGTGACACAGCCGCTATCAGCTCCACCATGTCACAAGTTCTCACATGTGCCATACCTGGATAGTTTTGTCAGTTACAACAGTCAAAATGCTGATAAGAAAATTCTGAAAAAAATCACACATCAATCTGCTGTTTTAGGTGTGTTGTCAATTATTTTGGTGCCATTTGATCCAACACTGAGCAAAAAAGAAACTGTTGTGCATACTGTACAAGTTACAGCAAGACCACGGCCATCTAGAGGATGACTGTGTAGATTTTGGTAGCGTTTGAAGAAAGACAGAAAGAAAGACTGAAAAATATAGAGTGACAGACTTCTGAATTGACCATAGGTTGCAGTGAGGCAAACGTTAGTCACACATCAGTGGATGTGCTGAAAACATTTCAGCTCTCTAGGACGTATAGGGGATTTTCTTAGATTTATTGAAGTTTGGAATGAGAAATGTCTAGAAATTTACATTTCTTGTACTAAGCCACGCCCACTTTGAAAAATCATTACCAAATTTTATGCATGAACTAATTAGTGGCCCCAGATCATACAAACCGAATTTTGTACGAATCCATGCAGCGAATTACGAAGTATGAAGTTTGGTTACAATAGCTTAAGCCAATTTTGATTACAGGCATTTAGGTAAAATATTATGTAAAGACACAAAAAATTCTTTTGATATGTTTTGATCAGCGGCGATCCTCATCAGCAGTGATCCTGCCAAAGTTTCAAGTCTGGGACGAGTTCGCAAAAATAGGTTTTTATAGAAAAGTGGTAGAAAGTAGAAGTTTGACTCTAAACAAAGCAGTTTTCGAGTAATATTGCAAAACGCAAAGTTGATTGTTATAGCGTCACCATGAGGTCCAAGAGTGCCATTTTTTACCTGAGTAGTGGATGGAATTTGCAACCTACGTGCCAATTTTGGTGAGTTTTCGTCCAGCAGTTTTTGCTGCCTAAACACTTTTAGTGGAGAAAAAGAAGATAGAAAGAAAGAATATTGAGGGGGAAAAAAACAACAGGGCTTCGCTGCTTGGATCCCTAATAAACAGCAGAGCAATCTCCTCTATTCAACCAAAATCAACTCACATCAACTAATTCTACTCCTCCTGAGCTTTAGGGTCAGCAACTTAAATAAAGAAAAAGACAGGGAGGACCCCACACCCATTTCTCAAACAATCAGTGGCTATCAGAACTTGATCATTACATTTACTCATTTGGCAGACGCTTTTATCCAAAGCGACTTACATTTGAGGAACAACATACAAGCATCAACAGAGCATCAAATACAGACCTACCTAATACATACTAGTAAGAGCTCATAGTACATATAACATCAATGGGGTAAATACCTAGGGAAGGAAGTTAACAAAAAGTGCAGTCAATACAAGATAATTGAAGGGGATAGAAGAAGAAGAGCACAGGAAGTGCATGTTAGTGGTTAGGAGTTAGAGGTGATATAAGAGGAAGTGTTCTCGGAAGAGATTAGCTACTTGATCATCACATTGATTGTTTTTTACATTACTTTTTCCTTTTATGAGTAGATGGTCCTTCTGTCCAGTATTTGCCTCAGTTCAAAATATTTTACCAAATAAGGAAATAAAAACCTATCATGCAGATCTCTATAAATCATGTTAGTATAATATTTTTTTTCAGAATACATTAAACCAATTCATGTCAACAGTCATTTCCCCTTTTATTTTCTCTCTTTTTGACTTTATGATGGAGAGAAAAGGCCTTCCTCCTGCACAAAATGAGGAGGCTTGCCTTTTCCCAGCAGTGGATACCACATTAGCATATAGTGCCTTTTTTGCAGATCAAAACAATTATTTTGACATCATCTGGGGATGCATATATGGGACAAACAAGTTTTAAAGTTTACTAAAAAATTACTATTAACTTAACAAAAATAATATAAAGTCAAGAAGTACAACTCCTGCCTGACTCACTGATTTCACACCACTTTATCACACCTCCCTTCATATGGGCGAGATAAACACATCTGTCATAAGGGCGTATTCTCGATTTGTTTTGTGGTTTATTTACAGCGAAAGAGTGTTGAGGGAACTAGCGTTTTATTTTGAGACTTCAGCATGCACCGACACAGAGAAAGGTCAGGTACAAGAGATGAAGAGATTTAGGACTTATTAAAGAAATAAAGACAGTATCTCAAATGAAACATCTTTCTCAAAATTTGTGCTTAAGCAAAGGCAAATCATTTTACTATATGGCTTGTATATGTGTCATACAGTCAAAAGGATTGTATGCCACAAAGTACCCTGACCAGAGTCCGTCCTAGAGAGTGGGGCATGGGTTAGTTTTGCAGGCTCCACACTGGAAGTTGGCATGTCTTTTTTTTTTTATTTCTTTCTGGTTCCTAAGGTAACTCCCAAACCGCTTCAGCTCCCTAACCTCCATTTGCATTTTGTCAAATCTTTTATATAATCTTCTGATCTTACGAGCCATTTTGAGCTTCTTGGCTGGAGGATTTTCTGCTTGTACGGTGACACTTGCCTCAGCACGAGCAACCTTTTCATTTCCACAACATTTTAAAATTTCCAATCATTTAAAAGTGATAATCACAAACGCTTAAACAACACTTTGATTGGCTTAGCAATGCATTTAAGCAATTAAACTTTGTTATATGCTGAGGAAAGTAAGGAAAAGAATAAGAGCCAAAGTAAAAATACTTTCATTCTGTCAGTCCTGAAGCTATCTCTCACAAAACATAATGTTTGTACAGCATTATTTTAATGGTGATTAAGAAGTGCCTTTGAGCAACCACACAGCAACATAAGTTAATAAGATGCAATGTATTCAGCAGTTTTGCTACAAGCAATTTTTATCTTATGAGATGATTCCTTAAAGGGTGAAAATAGAGAAATAAAATGATTAATAATCAAGAAATGATTTCTCTTGCTATATTTTCTGTCAAAGTGAAGCATTTAAAAACATTTCCCCACCAATTCTATCAAATACGTCTTTATATGAAAACGTTGTGTTACATAATATTCTTTGCAAGTATATTTAAACATTAGGATACTGAACTAAGGTTCATTCTGTTTTTTTATTTCTTTTTTTTATATATCATCATATATATATATCATACTTGTGGATACACAACAGCACTTACTGACAGTAACGAGTGTAGTCACCAGCTCGAGGAAAGAGAATGTGGAAGAGATCAGACCCGACACAGAGATCAGAGGCTGCAGCGTGACCCTGAAAGTGATTTATCGGTTAGCACTACAATCCATTAAGTAGATGTTGAGATATTTATACAGTTGCATCTTGTGGGAAAAGACATTTTTTTCCCTTAATTTACACTTTATGTGTAATAAATCTAAAATATATGGAACTTTCACTTTTTGACTTAAATTACAGAAACAATTAACCTTTCCACGATATCCTATTTTCATGAGATACATAGACTCTTGGAAGTCATGCTCTGTCTAGCGTGCTGTGCCCACTCCATTATAGTGACCTGCTAACAGAATAGTTTTGGTTGCAAGGATCTGGTCCCACCTTAGTACCAAACATAACCCTCCCTGATTTGAACTCTTTTTTTTAACCAGTTGGGACTTTTAATCATTGAGTAGATTGTGGCCCTGTGCTAATGTGTGGCTGTGTGGAATTACTCACTGAGATCAGGAGGGGTGAACGTATTCTATTGTACCTTGAGCTGTTCACTCAAAGGACCTTTTTATTATAGTACACTTCAGGTTACGCAAAAGCAAAAGAACAGCTGAGCCCACTGTAATACCAAAAACTGCAACTTTTATAGAGAAAACAGAGACGCTTGCTGGGATTGGTGGATCTCTAGTGTCCATGCAGACATGTCCTTGTGATTGGATGTCCTAAGGTGTCCAATCGAGCAAAGCATGTCAAAAACTATGTGATTGGATGTTTGGACAATACATCAAACAATCAATACATCCGTCATAAGAAATTCACTTGTTATGGGCAACACACTCTAATACGGTTATATTTGCACTTTCGTGATACTCAAATTAAAAGTAAATCAGTCGTGTAATAAATTTGTAATAATAAGTCAGCAAATCAATCATATTTACCTATTGTGATGCCAAAGCAATGTTAAAGTAAATCGGTAAAATCGAAGACTTCATGTCAAAGTCACTTTTCTACTGTCTAAATGGAGCACTCCACATTTTCACACCCTCAGTCACATTCATAATATGGTGAAACTTTAAAGCAGTGCTACATAAAGCTAAACTACATCACCCAAATGATTAAACCAGTTACCGGTAATACCAGTTATAAACTTTATTTATACTGATACTATTTTTCAGGCAAAACACATTATTAAAAATTGTAATTTAGCATCCTCAATCGTTTTAAATAATTTATCATCCTTATTATATTTTTAGAAACATGTCAGGGAAAATAATTTCTTTCCAAAGAATACGGAATCAAATAGATGTGTTGAATCATTTCTTTATGTAACGTGGCCACTGAGAGAACACATGGTTACTCTCCCGAACTCAGCATTTCCTCTCCTTAAGTACAGAACAAGTACAAAACAGTTAACCCCATACTTCTATGTGTAAGACTTTATTGTCATACTGCACCATGTCCGTCATGGAGGGCTCTGCAGTGTGTGATTTAAAACTGCTCTGAAGATCATTGGTGAGGTGCCTACGCAGAGCCCAAATGATACTAAAGGACAGTACCCACCCAGCCACAACCTGTTCACCCTGCTGCCTTCTGGGAAGAGATATAGAAGTTTCAGCTGCCACACCACCAGACTTTTTCCCCCAAGCTATCAGACTCTTAAACTCTAATTCATCCTCAGCACTGCTCCATTGATTATAGTTTATTTCTGTTTACCATTTTTATAATTGATTCTATATTACTGTATATTGTCTGCTACGTAGCAGAAGGGAGTTACAAACTTAAATTCACTCTACAGCCTGCTGTATTGTGACAAATAAATCAAACTTGTACCTAGTCTCCAAGTGTTACAACTCAAGGTCACCTTCTATCATTCTAAATATTTTGGAAGAAGTAACATATAAAGCATTTTCACAATATTTTCACATGTCCAATCATTTCCTTAAAATACATTTCTACTGTCAATACTGAAGCATACAAAACATCATGATTACACAACATATTACAGAACATTATAATGTGTGATGATGCGTTTTAACAACTACAATATGATTTGGTTATAATGACTAAAAAGATCTGCCAGTTGGATAAGCAAAAATGACTTAAGTCCTACTACATTTCAAGTCTGAATGTAAACTGATTTCACTCACCTAGTTTTTTTTTTTTTTTTTTTAATGAAGTGTTTGCTATGAAAACAACAATATCTGTTGTTTGACATAAAGAAACCTTATTCCATTACACTCAAGCCATTATAGAACGATTAATGCCCGTCTCTGCTTTCCTCTGCAGGTGGACTATGAGAGTGAGGAGGACGAGGAGGAGGAGGATGGAACGGATGATGGTGAGGATAAAGATCAGGGTGACGAAGAGGAGGGGGCGGAGGAGAACGTGGAGGAGCCCCAGCCGGAGACTGCAGGAGTGGAGAGGAAGAAGAAGAAGCGAGCAAAAAGAGGGCGAGGAGAAGGAGAGGAGACCCTGAATCAGATGAGAGTGAACTCTGTTCTGGAATCCAACCCGGCGATAGAGAGATATCACTACGATGTCCAGCATGAACTCTGGTGTGAGGTGAGTTTGCACGTGTTACACAAGCAGATTTGATTTGAACGATTAGATTTTGAACGTTCTTGTTCAGATTAGACTTCACTGAAGAAGCTGTGAATGGGATGCAACCTACAATCATTGTCCTACAGCTGGTCTGTGCAGCCACAGTCTTATATAGTCACATAACCCTGCTATCATCCAACTAAAACACTAAAAACACATAAAAGGATCCACCACCTTCTGTTCATCAGAACTTACTTATATAACAACTCTATGAAGCTGTTTACTGCAGCTATTTATAATTTTGCACTGCATCCTGTTATATCAAGCCTGCTGCAGAGATAAAGAAAAACCTAGCACTATGCAACTAGCAATATGCTGGTTCTAAACTATACAAACTGCAGCTCTCAGATGTCTTCAAAGTGTTAGCAGTGCTTTATAAATATATCATATTATATATTGTTTGAACCTCAATCCCTCCTCCCAAATCTCGTCTCCCCCTTCACAGGTTGACCTGGTCTTGCCGGTGAGCAAGGTGCACTTCGACCTCACCTCACTTCTGTCAACACTGGCCCACAATGCCGTCATCATGGAGACCAGAGGCTTGACACGCTGCCTGCTGAACGAAGCCACCACAAAGACTGGAGAGAAAGAGACCGTTCTCAACACAGAAGGCATCAACATGCACGAAATGTTCAAGCACAGTGACGTAAGTGTGGGCAGGATAGTGTGGTTAAGCACTATAATATACAGAGTTCACAGATGAATTGACTGTAAATCACATAAACAATATGAAATTCTGTGACTTAAAAAATCAAAGAGTTTATGGTTAGGGTTAATTGCTTAAGAAATGTTTTTTGCACCAGATCTTGGACATCAACAGACTGTACTCCAATGAGGTCCATGCCATGGCTAACACCTATGGGATTGAAGTGGCTCTGAAGGTCATAGAGAAGGAGATTAAAGATGTCTTTGCCGTCTATGGTACACACACACACACACACACACACACTAGGGTTGGGCCGATAGACGATGCCTCGTCTGCTCCATTTTCTCCATCAGCAGTATGTTTTATAAAGTCGCCTAAAAGACTGACAACCGTATATTTCCACCTGCATATATAAACACCAGTTGCACAGATTGCAGACCACATGGCTGTCAGAACCACTCAGGTTTTGTCTGTGTCTGTCTCTAGGTATCGAGGTGGACCCCAGACATCTGTCACTCGTAGCAGATTACATGTGTTTTGAGGGTGTATATAAGCCCTTAAACCGGCATGCCATCCAGTCCAACTCCTCCCCTCTGCAGCAGATGACCTTCGAGACCAGCTACAAATTCCTCAAACAGGCTACCATGCTGGGTGAGGAACAGACTATATTCCTGATAATGCCAGGATAAATAACATGCAAAGCGATTGCTACACATTGATTTGAGTTTGTAGTTCTTGCATGCCTGAATGTGAAAAAAGACTGTCGATCAAGGTTAGTGAACAAAGCTTTGAGGGTATTAGCAGAGCTTTTCTAGAGGTAGTTAGTGCCACAGTGGATTGCTTAATCAGGTTTGATGGTTCAGTCATACTTAAAGGGGCAAGCTTGAATTTGTCTGTTTGTATATCCTTCCATCCTTATCATTCCTACTGCAAGAACTCAACTGCCCGGAACCCAGAATGAAGCTTGTTGTCACATGTTTTGCTTTGATTGCATTCATTGTTTTAGTTTCTTGGACGTCTTGACACTGCTCAGGAGAAGACGGTCTATATAGATTATAATTACTCTCTGGGGCATGTTGGCAGTGGCGTCAATTGTGATTGTAATGTGTGCATGTATACAACACATATTGCGTTCCTGCGGTGGACAATGAAGCTAGTGTGTGGTTTTTACTAAAATATAAATACTAAAGGTTTTCAGTTACTAAAATCAGCTTTCCACTTTTTGAGATTTAGTGGAGCAAAAGTCACTTTGAAATAAAATAGGCTATAAAATCCAGTTTGAGCAGGATTCATAATTCATGGCAATAGTAACTAAACTTTTCACCATTATGTACTCTGTAACCTCAGAGCCACCGCTGCCCTTGTTGTTGTGTTTATGTGTGTGTTTCTTTCCTTTTTCAGGGTCA